>NW_020440825.1:880829-908566 GCF_000699045.2 Agrilus planipennis
TTTATGCAGAAACAATATTAATTTCTGCGAGCGAAGTGTATATATATTAATACTATACTAATATATAGTATATAAAACAATACTAAAGTAAATATATTTATTGTGATGTTTTTTTTTTTGGGTTTTGGAATTTATCAATTCTTTTAATTACCTTCAATAATTTAATTATACTTCAGTTTCCACTTAATCGATTTTGGTGCAAAAAAAGTGTACGCAATAATATCAAAATAATCATTGTTTTAAGTCTAGATTATTCCCATTTAATTTATAGATATATAGGATTGGATTAGTGTCATGCTCTTCAAGTTTCAATATATTTAAAAACAACCTAAGTCTTATCTTATTTTTAGCTTACAGGTGTATATATATATTTTTTATTATTTCGTATTCAATTACGTTAGGAAAAAAATTATGTAAGTAGATACCAATAAGAAACACTTATAGTTGAAAATTACTGAACAATAGCGGCGATATTTCTTTGATGAAATCGGAATTGTCATATAGTTAATTAAGAAATTAAATATATCGCAAACGTAAACCTATTTTAAATTCACACGATCAAACTACTCAGAAAAGAAAAACATAGGCCGACTGCTATTGTTCTTAGCGGTTTTTTTTTGTGATATGATAAAAAATACTGTCGCCTTGCGGTTGTTAGCATGAACGTTTTAGTATTAAAGTGCAGATTAAAATTAAGTATCGTCTATTAAGTATATACTTTAATTTTCTTTTTAAAAAATATTTGAACTCAAACGGCGCTCACTTCAATTGTGATTGGTCACAATATTTTCTAAACCATACATTCACTTTCCCATTGTTGCACATATTATATGTATTTAGTAATAAAGGTGCATTGTTATATGATTATTAAATAATATGCAAAGGTGAATTACATTTGCAAGGTTAATTGCAGAATTAATTACAAAAAAAATGGAAATATATTACCCGTAGAAATTATATGCTTTCAATTAAAATATTTTCTTAATTAAATTGCACGAAAGTGAAAAAAATCATATACAATAATGTCACAATATGTATATATATACATAATAATTAAAGTAGTCATGTATGTAATTTCAGAAAATAGTAGAAACTATATTTTTAGTGGTTTACAAATAGTTTTAACGAAAAGTACACGGAAAGAGAAACATTCCCAAGCTCGTAACTATCAAGTAAACGAAACATACGAGGGTGGATTGATAAGTTTCCGGCCTGACCAAGAAAAACAAGGTTTTTAAAAATTTTTTTTTTTTATTTCTCAACATAATCTCCTCCAAGGCTGATACATTTCTCATAGCGGTGTTCCAGTCTATTAATGCCATCTCTATAGACTGATTCGTCAAGCTCCTCAAAATAACCATTTACAGCTTCGATTACTTCTTCATTGTCCGCAAATCTCTTACCGCCAAGCCATTTTTTGAGATTAGGGAACAGAAAATAGTCACTCGGGGCTAGGTCTGGAGAGTAAGGAGGGTGCGGCATCAATTCAAACTTTAGATCGTTGATTTTAGCCGTCGCAACGATTGACGTGTGCGCTGGTGCGTTATCGTGATGAAACAAGATTTTTTTCTTCGCCAGATGAGGTCGTTTAATTTTCACCTCGTGGCTCAAACGTTGCAATAAGTCTGCGTAGTATTGACCAGTGATAGTATTACCCTTTGCAAGGTAATCAATGTATATAATACCTCTTGCATCCCAAAAAACAGTAGCCATAACCTTGTTCGCCGAAAAAATTGTTTTTGCCTTCTTTGGAGTTGGTTCCCCTGGTCCAATCCACTGTTTAGACTGTTCTTTGGTTTCAGGAGTGTAGTGGTGGACCCACGTTTCGTCAACGGTTACGAATCGACGCAAAAATTCGCTTGGATTACGCTTATACAATGACAAATTTGCGGTAGAAATGTTTTTTCGAATCAATTTTTGGTCGACTGTTAGCAAACGCGGCACCCATCTTGCACAGAGCTTTTCCATATGCAAATGTTGGTGCAAAATATGTTGCACACGTTCATATGACATCTTACAGGTCTCAGCTATCTCACGCACTTTCAATCTGCGGTCTCCCAGCACTATTTGATGAATTTTTTCGATCATATCTGGAGTTGTGACCTCAACGGGGCGTCCTGAGCGAGGCCCATCAGAGGTGCTCACACGACCCTTTTTAAACTCGGAAACCCACTGCTTAACGGTTGAATATGACGGGGAGGATGTCCCCAGTGTTGAGTCCATCTCTTTTTTAATTTCCTTCGGCGTTAACCCCTTCAAATAAAAGTATTTGATGACAGCACGATTTTCCTGCTTTTCCATTTTTACGAAAACCACAGAGGCGTCTTGTTCAGCGTGCTGTCAAACCTACACTAGCAAGGAGATCGGGCTGAAACTATAGCTACAAGCTATCCAAGGATGGTACTATAGAATGTCACCTCAAGGTAGGCCTAGTGGCGTCATCTCTTGGTTAGGCCGGAAACTTATCAATCCACCCTCGTATATTGACAAAATCAGTGTTACCCTAGACAAAAATCTCTCTCCAGTGTCTCAGAGTCTTTCAAAGTCTTTCAGCGTCTCTGAGAGCGTCTCTCACAGTCTCTCAGTTATTGCCTAGGTGTTTTTATGGATCTCTCACAGTCTGTATGAGAGACTCGAACGAAAAAATTGTTAATTCAGAGATCCGAGTCTCTCACAGAGGGACTGAATGAATAAAACTGAAAAATTGAGAGAGCCGAGTCTCTCGTAGAACGACTGGGATCTCTGAAATATGTTGAACTTAGAAAATTCTAACCATGTCTGTCGAGACAACACTTATTGAGAGATTCGAGTCTCTCGTTCAGAGATTCGAGTCTTTCGTTCAGAGATTTGAGTCTTTCGTTCAGGGACTGGATACGAAATGAAGATTTCTCTATGAGCGACTCGAGTCTCTCGTTCAGAGACGCTAAACAGTTTTTTTGACACTCTCGACATTCTCTCCCAGCGACACCAGAGAGACTCGATGAGAGACGGAGACTCGAGTCTCGCTTTCAGAGACTCTGAGAGAGTGAACATTTTTATCTCGGGTAGTCTAATAATTTTTGTATGAAAAGTATTATGAAACACCATGGTAATTATTGTAATATTTTTCTCTGCTCGTATCAATCAGGATCTATCTTCAAGATTTGTTTGTTTTTATTAACATTAAAACACCCAAAATTTCACAAAATTTTTAGTTACCTAAAACGCGTTTCGATACCCAAGGTGTCAACCCCAGTTATAGACTCGAGTAGTTTAGTGTTTATTTAGTTGAATTCTCCAGTACTCTAATTGATTTTTTATGCATGTATATAGATGATTAGTAAATCAATCGCGGAACGGAGTTTAGTACATTAGTTTTCATCAAACTTTGCTGAGATATCAATAAAAAACAAAAAATTAAAGCCATTTTCAATCAAATTAATATTATAGTAAGGTCGGGAATCGATCCCGTACTAATTTGATCTGGGGGCAAATCAATAGAAGCAATACTTCCAAAGGGGCTCGCGAAAACTGATGAAAACAAACAAAGAAAAAAGCTCAGGAAGTCAGTTATGACTCACCAAATAATTGCAAGCTAAAAGCCCTTGAAGAACTGATTAACAGACTAAATCCACCGACTCAAAATGCTATAGAAATACGGCTGTTAAAAAATTTCAGTTCTCGCATCAATAACGCAGTGAAGAAAAAAATCAGAAAGAACTCAAAATTTTGATGATTGAGTAAAGAATATTGAAGATTTTCGGAATCACTACATAGTATAAAACAAAGTCGCTTCCCGCTGTCTGTCCCTATGTATGCTCAGATCTTTAAAACTACGCAACGGATTTTAATGCGGTTTTGTGCATTTAATATAGATCAATATGGCCCTTTACAGCAAGTTATTTAAATGAATATTTTTGAAAATATTACAGATTTAAAATGCAGGGACATGGCGGTTGCGGCGGCGGTTTGTATTGTCTAATGACAAAAAAACTGTGAATGTTGTATATAAAGACATTCTGTAGTATATTTAGTATGTTCAGGGGGTGTCTTTTTAAGATTTCCCCTCCTCGAGAATAATTTACAAAGAAAAAATATATTCAGTATCAGCATTGCACCCGTGCGAAGCTGGGGCGAATGGCTAGTTATATATAACCGAAACCGAACTTGCAGCCTTTGAATTTGGCCTTTGACCTTTTATTGAAACAGTTTTTTTGTAAAATAGAATAAAAATATTATAAACATTGCTTCATATATCCTTAATTTATCTATAGGCCAGCAGAAGACGTTACAATAAATGAATTTTCTTTAATGAGGTAGTGCTCCAGATGCTTCTATTTATTTTATTTGCTGATATTATTGTTCAGGATTTACATCATCGTGTGTATAATGGTTGTGCAAGAAATTGTGTAATAAATGTGGTTATCAAACGTTTTAAGTAATTTAACGATTATTACTAATATCCTTATGGTAATAAATTAGTCAGTTTGCCCTTGCATTTCGTAATAATAATAATGCAGTTTCGAAGAAAGTTCTGGTGAAAGAGTCCATTACCGCACCGTCCGTGGTCGCGGGCAAAAATTCACGCCATATTACCACTAATTACACTAATATATGCATATATATTGTCAACTTCATTGGAATTAATCAAGTGTGAACAAGGATACTACAATCAGGAGCGCCGTTCGTTGTCAATGATCGACACGAAGTAAAAAGATGAAAATCCATAAGCAACTCAATGAAGGAAATAAACAGTTAGTTGGAATATAGCTAGGCTATTAGACCTGTAGTTTTGAGGTGCCATATGTAATTGTCCAGCGAGCATTTATTTTACTTTTCTTTAACCTTAAAACTTGCAAAAATGACCGTTTAAGGTTGCGCCTAATCGCTTGTACAATAACTCGACTGCTGTAGATAAATAAAACGTTTCGATGATAATAATCGTTGTTTCATTATTATTATTAATATCAATATTATCATTATTAGTTTCACGTCACCCCCCAAGTACTTGTACTCGAACTAATTAATTTCGTCCTTGCCGAAACTAAATAAATTTATTCAAACTGATTGTTGTTATAAATTCGCGAGTCACACAAATGATCCCGACACTCAGTACGGGACTTAGGTAGATACTAAGTGATAAGCTGCTGCTGAGTGTTACACACACTTCGATTTCGGTTTCGTATAATTGATTTTTACCGCGGAAAAAAAAATGCTGTTCGCCTTTCTAGGTTTAGTGATATGGTGAGTTCAGTTCTTTCTTGCGACAATTCGATTTTTTTTAAAGCTGACATCGGTTTTTTAGGGTTTGCCGGCTCATATTGGCCGTACCATTTCCGGAAGATTTCATTTTCGGTGTTAGCACGGCGGCTTATCAAAACGAAGGGGCCTGGAATACCAGTGGTGAGTCTTATTTGCTTCTTTTTTTAAAGACCACTTAAATATTTGGAACACGACATGTAGGTATTACGTAAAACATGTTGAGTACAATTTCGTAGGTAGGTACTCCATAAAGTTGTTTAGGATAAGATTCTTTTAAAATGCTGTGACCGAATTTCGAGAACTAGTTTTTACACTTTGTTGATATCTGCATCGAGAATACTTTACCTATAACACTTTCCTCTAGTATAATGTGACATATTTTAATCATATATACGATAATTCTGCAAAATCCGACGGAAGTTCAGTCAATGAACCAACACAGATTTACTTCTACAGTCAAAATCCGTTATAACGACACCGAAGGGACCACTCATATTTGGTCGTAAAAACCGATAGTCGTAATAGCCGGTGACGTTATTAAGTACTTAATACCTATTATTGAATGTGTCATTAATATATTCATATATAAAATAAAACTACATTTTATTTATTTTACATGAAACTTATTATAAAAAGACATTACGTACATATAATTATCATTTTTCTATATTAATAAAATCTGGAATTTTAGTCTGTTTCGAACACTTCTGTCGTGCGTAGGTACAGACTTTGTAGTTCACGTTTAATTTTAATTAATGTATCATCATAATTTCCCTGCATATGAAACTGTTCATTAGAACAAAAAACAATTTGTCGTAATACACTGACAGCATTGAGACCATCATTCAAAGTTGGCACTGTAAATTGTTCTTCAGTCTCTTCCTGTTCGTCATTTTCCTCTTGAACTTCTTGTACAATATCATCTTCCGTAGCTGGTGAACAAATTGCAATAGAGTTATCTGCATCAATAAAATCTTTAGCTTCAGAGTATTACAATAGACCCTAAATTCGATACGTTTTTGTTTACTTTTGCGATCTTAATGGTCATTTACTGTACCAGATGTGGATACTGTTACCTGTTAAAATGTTTACAATACAGCTGAGTTATGATATCTAAAATACTTTATAACAATTATAAGACGCAACGTCAGCATGCAACGCATGTAAGAATGGTAATCTCTTCAGGGAATTGCATTGTTCTGATATTAATTAGCTTACTAAGATATTGAATAAGAAATGTAATGTTAATAATTGTGATTAANTAATAAACGCTCTAGGCACAGTTTTCAAATTTGTATCAGGTAATTTAGACGCAGGAGATGGCGAGAGATATGATCAAGCCATTAATAATTTAAAGGTAAATCAACAAAATATTATAAGTCATTTTAATAAACAACTTTCGATGAACAAGGAACTAATAAATAATTACGAAAACGTACTTAAAAACATTTCTAGTAATTTTGATATAATACAACGTTCAATAAATGCAGCAGTAGAACACTCCGACCTTTTTAATACAATAAACATGTTGAAATTAACTATAGTCGAATTAAAAAATTTAATCACGGAAATTCAAACAGGAATCAGTTTCGCACTAATGAATCATTTACACCTCAGTATAGTTAGCGAAGATCAGATTTTATTAATAAAACAAAAATTAACCAAAGTTCATGGTGAGAACAAATTTTATTCGAATGATAACATTTTGTTTACACAGACAATTTCTGTAGATTTTTATATTACTGAAAAACATATCGTATTTTTACTACATGTCCCAATTTTAAATGAAATAACGTTTAACCTATACCATTTATATTCAGTACCCACCGTATCCAACACCACCATCATACCTCCTACATCATATGTAGCCATTCATGAAAACAATATTTATTATTTAAAACGAAAATGTAATTTAATTCAAAAACAGTATTTTTGTTCAAACGATGATATAGAGAAAAACTATCAACAGGACACATGTATTAAAAATTTATTACAAATTAAAGATGATCCCAAATGTAGACATATTCCGGTTGAAATTAATGACATCTTAGTGGAAACAATTAGTGACGAAAGATACCTTGTAATTCTTCCGAAAGAAACACCAATTCATATTAAATGCGAAACAGAACAGATACACCGATTGAAAGGAGTATTTTTAATAACACTTCCTTATTCTTGTTCATTGATAGCCAAAGACTTTGTTTATATAAATTTACAAGAATCAATACCTGAAAGACCAGTATTTTTACCACCATTATTTGAAAAGCCTATAAATGTCAAACCTATACGATTAAACCTCAAGGCAGTTCGTCTTGACGAATTAGCAAAATTAACTCTTCAGACTACCGATCCAATTGTGTATTTACCAGATGAAAGTTTTTGGACAAACGGTTCAAATATATGTTTAATTGTGTTATTTATAATCATTGTAATTATATGTACTTTTGTATTTTGTTATAATAGAAATAAGATTAAATGTTTTAATAAATTTAAGAGACCAGAGGTCAGGGAAAAAGATAGTTCACAAGCGTTTCCTTTACCTCAAAGAACAATGTAAATTCGTTGCCGAAATTTTTTGGGCTTCACCCCTAAAATTTCATTTTATGGGCGGAGGAGTTATGATATCTAAAATACTTTATAACAATTATAAGACGCAACGTCAGCATGCAACGCATGTAAGAATGGTAATCTCTTCAGGGAATTGCATTGTTCTGATATTAATTAGCTTACTAAGATATTGAATAAGAAATGTAATGTTAATAATTGTGATTAATTAAAATCAGTTGTTGTTCCACTGTTAACCTGTTAACATCTTGATTGAATTATAATTAACGCACATAGTGTATTATTGTTTTCTTTCAACGGGGCAGCAGCTCATGTTTTTCTTAGCCAGTCGAATTTCAATCTTAAAAATAAAAAGCGTTTTTAAAAAGTAAATTCGGCGGCAGAAAACATTAACTGCTGGTCGTTCTAACAGATATAATTGTCCGAAAATATCAGTTAAATGTAGTCGCTTAAAGAGATATGTCGTAATAAGCAATGTCGTAAAAACCAGTGTTTTTTTATAAGGCGGTCTAACACAATTCAGCCAGGACTTATGATTTTGCTCAATATAACCGGAATGTTGTTCTAAACGATGTCCTAGTAAACGATTTTGACTGTATTTTGCTAATTATTTTCTTATTTATCATTTTTAGAAATTCATAAATATTCAAAAGTTTAGCCCTTTTTTATATTTAGAACATAATCTTTGATCAGTAATTTCCCTTATATTTATATTTTTACCATAAAGAGTTAAAGTTAAACAGCCTACGACAGGGATGACGAACCAATGGCACCCTTTCCATTAAAGGCACGCGATACAATATTTTGGGCACGTCACTAATATTTCTGTGATTGATTGTTTAATCAAGGAATTTTCAGCGAGATTTTCTCAGTTCAGAGAATTATTATCAGAAAAACTCAAGTTTATTATGTACCCTGATGGGACTACATTTGATAAATTGAATTTGTCTCAATTCGATTGGTTTGAAATTGAAGAATTTGAAATGCAGCTGATTGACTTCCAGTCTAGTTCAATATAGATTCAAAAATTAGTTGAAACAAGGAAAGATTTAGTAATAATTGAAACAGAAAGATTGACAGGTAATACAAAATGCTAAAATAACAAAATTTTAGAAACATAAAATGCGTTATCAAACACATTTAATTATTTGAAGAAGCCGGCCTATGCTATTTTAACAATGTTTTCATCAACCTATGCCTGCAAGTCATTACTTTCAGAGATGAATAACATTAAAAACTCAGTTAGAAATTGATTACTCCGGTTCAGCATGAATTCTGCTAAAATTAACATCTTACAACCGTAACATAAGTTATTTGTCATCTAATCGGCAACAACAGAAGTCACATTAATTTTACATTAATTTAAATTACACCTATAATTTAAACATTGCAAAATGTTCCAATTTTTTTTTGTAGTAAATAAAGAATTTTGAGTTGATATTATTTATTATTATTATTCTCCCAATAATCACAGAGACAAAATATTTGATGGCAAGTATGAGTAAAGTTCTCTTTATAAAAATGGCACATCAATACGTAAAGGTTCGCCATGCCTGACCTATGACAATTTATGTCAACTTCTCACTTGGTCTTGGACAATGGTTGCTACCAGAACTTTTCTTTTCCTTACTTTCCAACAACTTAATTAGAGTTTTGGTTCTTTTCTGGTCACTTAATAACCGTTTAACAAATATTTTCCGTTTCTACTAGGAAAGGGACCGAGTATATGGGACACTTTAACTCACGAACGTCCCGAACTTATTTTGGATCGGAGCAATGGAGATGTAGCCGACAACAGTTACAACAAGTGGGAAGAAGATATTGAATTGCTTAACGACTTGGGTGTTCAATTCTATCGTTTCTCAATAGCATGGACCCGAATATTTCCAGATGGCGAACCCATCAATCCCAATCAAGAGGGCATAAATTTCTACAACAACTTTTTGGATCAACTAACTTCCAACGGTATACTTCCGATGGTTACCATTTTCCACTGGGACATTCCGGAGAGCTTGCAAAAGATGGGAGGTTTCATGAACCCACGAATAATCGATTATTATACGGCATATGCGAAAGTTCTATTCGACCACTTCGGAGATCGCGTTAAATATTGGATAACTATCAATGAACCTAAACAGTATTGTCAGGAAGGTCACGGGGAGGCCAGTTACGCTCCGGCAATTAATATTTCAGGAGTAGCTGATTACCTCTGTGGCCACAATATCATAAGGGCCCACGCTGCAGTTTATCACATGTATGACGACTACTACAGATCTCTTTATGATGGTGAGTGCATTATACGTTATCCAAATGGCATGTCTGAGGTCAGAAGCATTTCGGAGACGATATGCTGACATTGCAGAAGTCATTGACTCATTTTCGAAATGTATTTTACTATGCCAAATAGCCTTATGTTTCGATGATAGAGTCATTCTACTACGACATTGTTTTGACGTAACGTAAGACTTTGAGATACAGTTTATCAATAACTTAGCATGTCTTGGATAAGAGTGGTCAATGAATTACGAAAATTACTTTCTGTCCTAGTTATTTGAACCTTGCTTTTATCTTCGAGGAACTAACAATCGAAATTTGATATTTTTCCACTAGCATTTGATGACTAATAACCGCACAAAAGGTCATATTAGGACACTGCCTTAAGTGTACTAAAAAATGGTTCTCTAATACAGAGAATTGTTTCGTATCATTTTAGAGTTGTTGTTAAAATGAAAATTGAAATGTGACCAAAAAATTTATAGGTGAAGTTGGAATAAGTCTAAGTGGTCATTGGTTCGAAGCATACACAAGGGACGACGAAGATGCTGCTGAAAGAATGAGACAGTTTTACGTAAGTCTTAAAAAAAAAATTACGTAATTCCTATTTATACTTTATTTCTTACAATTGTAATGATTTTCCAGCTTTCATTTACTAATTAACCAAAGAAAAGTTGGCGATAACTTTTACTACAATGAATTTAATTACAATATTGCGCATGTGACTGTTTTAGGTGGGTTGGTGGGCAAATCCCATATTTTCATCCGAAGGAGATTATCCAAAGGTAATGAAAGAATTCATATCCAAAAGAAGTTCACAACAAGGTTACCCGTGGTCACGGTTACCAGAATTTACGGAAGATGAAATCAATTACATACGAGGAACTGCCGACTTCTTTGGTTTTAATCACTATACCACCTTCATGGCACAAAATGCTGAAAGCGACGATTTGACGGTATCTTACGCGAATGATCATCAAGTAATATTCGCTTCAGACCCCACCTGGGCCAGAGGTGCATCTGCATGGCTTTCAGTAAGTGTAATTTACTATGACAAAGGACAATTTTATTGTTACTCTCTTTGCAGGTGGTTCCTTGGGGTTTTCGCAAATATCTTAAATGGATTAAGGATACGTATAGTAGTCCGATCATATACGTTACAGAGAATGGATTTTCAGACCACGGAGGCCTTCATGACCCCGAAAGGGTTCAGTACTATAAAGTACGTCACAGTTAAATAGTAACCTGTTAAAGAAAATAATTGATTTCTCGTTTTATAGCAATACATGGAAGCACTACTAGAAGCTATCTATATTGATGAAGTTGAGGTGAAGGGATACGCCCCTTGGACCTTAATGGATAACTTTGAATGGTTTGATGGTTACGTGTAAGTATTTTTAAATTTATGTACTCGCTTATTAAATAATACTAAATGCTCTCGGAATGTAATAAAATTTTCCTTTTAATTTTAGAAATAGATTCGGACTTTATGGAGTGGACTTTAGCGATCCTAATCTACCAAGGAAACCGAAGGATTCGGCAAAGTACTACAAAGAAGTTATAAAATCAAGGCGGCTAGTGTAAAATTCATATCATCATCAATCGCGTATATTTCTAATCTCACTTTATCGAGTTTCTTTAAATTAAAGAGTAGCGTTGTTAGGAGACCGATTTGTACGCATTGCAAAATCTGTTAAGTTTAAACTTTGAAAAAATATGTATATAATATATATTTATAAAACGAAGTGATAGCTTTTTTCTTCGCTCCATAGTGATTTTTTAACAGCAAACTTCTGCATCGTATTAAGAAAAAAGCATGAAAAAGTAGTAACAGTATTAAAGGTAAATTTATATGGTTGCTTGGTATTATTATAATTTAAACTTTGCGAGCAATGTTGTTATTGTAATATTATTGTAGTAATTATTATTGTATGTGATTGTAGTATGAATTGCGAATGTTAAAAAAAAGACTGTAGAAATATTTTCACTGTCTAGTCTTTATTATACCGAATACCCAAATTTAAATCGAAACAAGTGGAAGAAACATTTATAAATTATTTAATTATCAATAATCCAAAACAAAATTTAAAATAACACATTTTCTTTTACGTCAAGGCAGTGCTTTATCAACAGATTAAGTGGTTTGCTGTGACTTTGCAAATAATAATGATTGGTACCTAATCAGAAGGTCGTGTCAGTCCAAACACATATTCAGAGGCATGAACTACACACTACAGGTTTAGACTAGGGGTGGCAGCCCAAATGATCTTATGGGCTACATTGGAAATAAATCATAACGCCTCGTGCCGTATGTAAAATTATTAGATTTACATTCAGTGTGGAAGTTTTTTTGAAGTGATAACTGCAAACTCGTTAATAAAACAAGCAAAATTTTTCTTACAAGGATATTGTTTTAAAATCAAAAATAATTTTCTCGTAGTATGAACAGTTAATGTTTTTTTCTTTAATACATTGGTTTTCATTACTTTAACCATTATGATACATCATCATCATAATAGAATCGTCAGTTCGAAGACTAGTTGGACACGCACCTCCATTGTTTGCTATCCTGAGTAAATATTCCCTAAAACTAGAACATCCCACATTCTTAACCGTTTGTGAGCAGTAATCTAATCTAGGTCTACCTCTACTTGTTATATACAGTATAACATTCAAATTTAATTTTCCAAATACAATATGAATGCGATAAAGACTCATGTCATTCTAAACGACCTATACATAATAAATATGGCCACAGTATATAAATTAGTTGAATATAAAACACAAAGATCCTTTTGACGTCTGTAATTGCAAAATACAAGGCATTTATGACTATTTAATACCTATTTTTTCAAATTAACATTATTTGCTTAATTTTATTCAGAATGATGCTGTTACTATTTAATAAATTAATTGTGAAATTCAGTCTAACAACTTTTCATGAATGACAGAAAGAAAAATCTGAAAATTAATATTATAATATAAAATGAGAAGTGCAATTTTAATTCTATCTTACACAAAGTATATATAATTGAGTGCTGTGGAATGTAATTAAATAAACATTTAAAACCCAGTTTCTACCCCTAGTTCTATATACGAAAAAAGGCCCTTTTTTTTTAAAACCCAAAATTCCACAAACCTTTAGAAACCTAATACGTGTTTCGACTTCCGAGGTGTCATCCTCATGCAGAGACTTGAGTTAGACTTCCTGAGGATGACACCTTGAGTGAACAAAACGTTTTGTGGAATTTTAGATTTTAAGTGTTTATTTATTTTAAATTAATTGTTATTTACCAATTAATTACTTTTTGTTCAATACGCATAAAAAAACATTGAAAACATAAAGTGGTTGTTACACAAAAAGGCATGACGCTTTTTGTTGAATTTATTTGAAGTGTGCCGCTTTCATTACTGTAAAACTACGTTTTCTTATCAATGTAACTATTCAAGTACGTACTACTTCATTTACATGTTTATTATTATAACTGCCGAAGTAATTTCTAATTACTATACACCGTTTTATAATAAAAACTAATTAAGTACGCAAAAAATACAAATATAATATTCAGTAGTAGTACTTTATTGAAGCAATATACGAATTTTTTTACTATTTTATCTATAGATATTCACTATACACTAGAGGAAGTTTCAAAAATTGTAAAAAATATTCGTGTTTAGAAATGGGTACTTTAATAAATAAAAAACCAGCCACAAACAGAAAGGACTCTTGAAAATAAAACGAGCGACATCACAAATCATAGGTACCAAATCAAGAAATTGAAAATTATAAATGTATAAAACATACTTTTGATGACAATTTTAGAATTTTAGGCAAAACAAAAAAGTTTATTTGAAAGTTGCAAATATAAATGAATAGAATATTACATTACGTATTAGAAGTACGATAAATAATATCTACTCTTGTTAAATTTAAACTTTTAAATTTACATAATGTAATAAACATCTAAACATTCAATGCCATGATTTAGAAAATATATTTTGTGGCTTGATGAATCTACGAAATAATTGTACCGAAAGTTGGAATGTAATATTTACCATAATAAGAATTTAAAAACTTAACTATCAATTATAATTGTTATTATAGGGAGTATATATGTATATTTAAGCACAATGTTAAATGCACATTTTTTTTAACATTGTTTACATATATGTTTATAGTTTAAACTATCAAACTACCTACTTCGACTTCTTGAATTATTGTACATAGTTCAAGAGCGATTTGATTACGAATTAGAGTAGTACTTTCAAAAAAAGGCAGTACAACTAAATCAGGTCAATTAATTGATTTAAAGAGTTCGATTCAAATTTGAACAATTCGGCATATCTTCATTTCTTTTTGATTAATTGAACTGATAGGATATCCTCAAACCTTACACATTAACATTTTTAATCGTAAATGTTATTACTGTTTGCTACTGGTGAGTGATAGTTTTCTGCTAAGAAATCATGGTTCTGTTCTTACAATAACCGCTATATGTTGTTATATTAATAAACTAATAAAATGTGCAAAGAAGAATCAAAACAGGGAAGGAATCCCTTAGAACCGTAAGTATTTTGTTAGCAGCCAAGGTATTTTAAGGTTTCAATTATTATTTTCGATACGTTGTTTAAATTGTGTTTTCTAAAGCAAACGGTTTTGTAGTAATTTTCAGCCACGATCACGACGAAAAGCTGAAAAAATACCTCCAGTACCTTTCTTTAAATTGGTAAGAGAAACTGATTTCATACCTTGACACTATATTTTACGCAAAACACACCCGCAGTAATCTTATGAAAAATGAATTTCAGAGGAATCGTCTAAATTTTTGATAAATTCTTCATAATCTCTATCAAAAATCCTACTGGACTTAGTCCTTCATATTGCGTATTTTTATAGTTAAAGGGTATCATCCCTCCTACTGCAAGCCAAGTAAAGTTTGTACAGATAAACATAGAAAACAATTCATCTAGCTAACTATCATAGATCTTACTGTTTGTAAATTCAGTATTTGAACCGCAATTAACCCTCTTCAGGGTCAGACTATTTGTAAAATCCGACAGAACTAATACCTTCACGTCATAGGCGTCTGGAGGTACATGGAGGTACAGTACTCTCTAGCGGCAAAAATACGCAAAATAGAGGGTTGTATTAGGGATTATGAGAGCTTTAACATACCCATCAAAAAATTTAAACCCATTTTTCAACTGAATTCAAAAAAGGAGCTTCTTAATTAGATTGTATTTTTTTACTGTTATATTGGGTAGGATAGTCCCATTTGCATAAATTTAAATAAAATCTCCACCTCTAAGGGTGAAAAATCAGTTTTAGTTTAAGTTTGTATGTATTGGCAAGGTTTTTACAGCTAAGTAGGTATATTTTAATTATCATAAGATTAATGTGGGATTCCTTAGTTTATCAAAAATTTTGCATTTTATCACAATAATATATATTTTTTATAGTTCACATACGCATCGGCCGTGGACAAATTTTTGCTAATATTAGGGGTAATATGTACTGGGGGTAGTGCCGTATGTCGCCCCCTTAACATGTTGGTATTTGGAAGATTGACAGGAAAGGTAATAAATTATGCATCTGAGATGATGTACAAAGATCAATTAACTGAAGAGGAGAAAGAAAAGTTGCTGAATACATTGATTGAAGCCGTAACGACTTTTGCAATTTTTAACAGTATAATCGGATTGGCCATGCTTGTTTTCACTCATTTATCGGTTCTTATATTTAATTATACCGCTCTAAAACAGGTGAGTTTAAAAGAGCATTTATCACAATTGAATAATATAAATGTAATGTAGTAGTCAGTCAGACATTTTATACCTTTGTTTAAAATAAGGAAAATCAACGTAAATGAAATATTTTGATGTATTGTTGTCTTAACTATTCCTACAACTTGATTATACATTTATTCTGAAAAATTGATGTGCCCACAAAACATAAATACAAACCCTAATATCTTAGACATAAAAATTCTACAACTACAAAAGTTTATTTATCTTTTATTTATTATTCTGTCAAGGTTCTCCTAGTGGATATTAATTCGTTTTTTTTTCTGGTAAATTTTATAAACTACACACGTTAATTGTTTTGTATTAATTGCAGATCTACAAAGTGCGAACTCTTTATTTTAATAGCGTTCTGAATCAGGATATTTCCTGGCACGATGTTAATCAAACGGGAGATTTTGCAAGTCGTATGTCAGAGTAAGTCTACCCAGTTTTTGGTACATTACCTACCTATTTTTCTTTCAAATAATAAGTAAAATTTAAACAGTTCTAATTATTAAGTTATCTTTTTTTGGTAAAATAGTGACATTATTATGCAGCAACATAAAGACAAATATTCTGAACCAACCCTAAAATTTACTTATCTAATTAATTATCATATTCATTCCTTTGTATTATTTATACAGAAAGAACAATCCAAATTTATTTGATTGTACTGTCACAATCCACAACAGACGTTGTTACGTTGCCATTTTCCTATTAATGTATTTTTAAGGGATTTGAATAAGTTTGAAGATGGAATTGGAGAAAAGGTGCCCCTTTTTCTACACTCCATGTTCACCACGGCAGCATGCATTACATTAGCTTTAATAAGAGGCTGGGAACTTGCCCTAGTGTGCCTGTCTTCTCTTCCACTTACTCTTATATCGTTAAGTGCAGTTTCAAAGGTATGTACCTATACTTCATTTACTTTCTCTAGCGATGTGCCCTTTCCAATGTCATGGATGCGCGCTGGCAAAATCGTACGTAGGGAGAAAAAAGCTCATTATACTCTGGACTCTTGTTCATTAAACATACTTTTTTAATACAGTACCTGCCAAAGGTTTTGTTCAATCACGAAAAGTAGTGCGAGTCGAAAACAAGCGTTAAAGCCTTTAATATGTCTTCAAATATAAATAAACATCTCGTTGATAGTTTCAGTAGTAATTGGTACTAATAACAGCACATTTGAGCAATGCAATTGTAGTGGATAAAATGATCAATTTTTCCGTGCAGTACTGTACGGATTATACGCTCCTCACCGGTTAAGAGTTTCGCCGAGGGTTGTCTCCTTCCTTTTCTGGCCTAGTGCTGTTCTTTTCTACTTTGCGCCAGTCAAACTGAAGGTCACATCGCTACAGAAAGTAAACGAAGTAAATTAATATTGATCTGTAACATTTTTCCCAAGAAAATTCTTCGTGTATTATGCGCGATAACCAATAATAATTAAATGAATAAATAACACACTTGGAAGTTGTTAACTAATTAATCAAACTCGATGAGTATTTCGCCCTGTTAAGGGTGAAAAAAATTCATGATGGTTCACCAAGAGCTAACGGCAGATACCTTTTATTATTTAATCAATAATAATTATTTTTTGAGTAGATCACCTCAAAAATAGCTAAAGAGGAGCTTGACGCTTACGGGGCTGCAGGTGCTATAGCTGAAGAGGTTCTAACAAACATAAGAACAGTTGTGGCTTTTGGAGGAGAGTCGAAGGAATTGACTCGTTATGAGAACCAGCTCGTTTATGCTCGAAACAATAACATCAAACGTTCCTTACTGTCCGGTATAGGATTCGGACTGTTATGGTTTTTCAATTATGCCATTTACGCCTTGGCTTTTTGGTATGGGATTAATCTTATTCTAAAAGAAATGAATTTGCCCGAAAATGAAAGGATTTACACTGCTGGCAACATGGTAACGGTAAGTATCAAAGATCTTATCTTACAATGCGAATGAGAAATTCCATAACACCTTAATGTTTTGGTTCGTACATAATAGATGAGCAAATGATTTGGATTTAACCCAGTCATTTGTTGTTCTCAATTTTAAGACAAGAGGCTCATTAAACGATTACTGTTTTCTGTAGGTTTTTTTCAGTGTCATGGAAGGAAGTACAAATTTCGGAATAGTCGCGCCTTACATTGAAACCTTCGGTATAGCCAAGGCTGCAGCGGCTAAAGTGTTTTCGGTAATAGATAAAAAGCCAGTTATTAATCAATCAAAGTTAAACGGAAAGAAAAAGTGGGACGTTAAGGGGAGAATTGTTTTCAAAGATGTACATTTTCACTATCCATCTCGACAAAACGTAAAGGTACTTAAAATTCCAATACAATATGATGTTTTATATGTAGTAACAAAATATTAAGAGAATAATAATATTCTTCAAGATTTTGGAAGGAGTAAATCTTACCATAGAACCAGGTCAAACAGTAGCACTGGTTGGGAGTTCCGGGTGTGGAAAATCAACATGCATTCAACTGATACAAAGATTTTACGATCCAGTCAGGGGAACAGTAAGAACATTTTTTTATATACCTGCAAAGAACAGTCATAAAATTAGAAGAAATATCCTTTATCGGACTTTTTTACTTAAATATTATTTGTTTTGCTCAACAACAAGTATATCTATAATTATCACCATCATCATAAGGTTGTCAGCCCTAAAACTGGTTGTACACCCATCTCTATACTTTAATTACTATCCTAAGCTTATTTTCGCATTTCCCTAAAACTAGAACATCTCACATAGTTAACGATTTGCGAATACTAGGCCTACATCTCTTCCTCTTAGCTCCTGTTTCTACTTCTAATATGTCTCTAACTCCAGACATTCGCCTGTAACAATCAACGAATTTTTTTGATTAAAGGCGACTCGACCCTGCGTTATCCTCTATTTTATATCTCTATTGTTTCTTGCATCCTGAATTATCTGACTTCCTAGATACCTAGATGCCTCCTATGTTTATATTCGTTCTTTCCCTACTTTTTCTTGTTCAACTGCTCCTTGATAGATGTTAATATTACTTGATTCTTTGCCCTCCTATATCTATGCCTAATATATCTATTGTTAGAAAAATAAATATTTAAATTTGTTCGAGATCTTCTGACAAAAATCTGTCCCTATATAGATAACATTAGACGGTACGGATTTGAAAGACTTCAATCTGGTGTGGTTACGAAGCAATTTCGGAGTTGTTGGCCAAGAGCCGGTCCTTTTTGGAACCACAGTAGCTGAGAACATCCGAATGGGTAACAGATCGGCTACGAAAGATCAAATAGAAAAAGCTGCGAGAAGGGCAAACGCGCATGACTTTATAGTAACGCTTCCACAGGGCTACGACACCCTTGTTACAGGGGCACAGTTATCAGGAGGTCAAAAGCAAAGAATTGCCATAGCTAGGGCCTTGGTCAGGGAACCTGCTATCTTGTTGTTAGACGAGGCAACATCAGCACTGGATACTGACAGTGAGGCTAAGGTTCAAGCAGCTCTTGATATAGTAAGTAATAAGTAAACAATCCTTTAAGGATTTTCACAATTCGTTTTTATTTAACATGTAATATGTTTCGTCAAAAATTAGCTTCTTCACGTATGTTTGACGAAACGTGTATCAGATTAATTAAAAGAAAAATGTGAATATCTACTCTTTGTGTTTTTCCTTGATTACTTATGCAATTGTTTTTAATAAAATGCGACATACAACAAATATAAATGTTTGACAGGCGAGTAAGGGTTGTACAACGATTATTGTGGCGCATCGGTTGTCCACTATAAGAGGTGCTAACAAAATAATTGTGTTCTCAAACGGTAATATCGTTGAAGAAGGAACATATCAAGAACTAATAGAGAAAAAAGGTCACTTTTATGAACTCGCTCTCAGCCAAGCTGTTGGGCCCGATCCTGACTACGAAGGTACGAAATGTTACACGAATGTGATCGTCACTTTTTTCGTAAAATAAAATCATTTTTCGTTTAAGACATAAATGAAGATGAACCTCTAAATAACACCGACGTTCTTGAAGTAACGCACGCAATGGACGAAATAGAAGAAGAATACGACTACGCCGTAAGCATAGTATTAATTAAAATAATTCGAAGTGGTCTGTATTTTGTCGAAACTGCCAGACGCGGATCGCGATTTCGATCTTTTTGAATCTCATCAGCGCGTCGCAGACAGTTCCGACAGAACACAGACCAACTTTTACCTGCTGTCTTAACAGTGCGTTTTAGAAAATACTACAAATGGCGCAGTAAACGCCATCTGTAGTACGATGCTACATTTTAGGATTACGTATGCTCCAACAAGGTCCACTTGTGTGGATATCTACTTGCTGAAAACGAATCCCGGCGTAGCCAACCTCAACGTGATAGGCACGTTAGCTTAATCGAATAAAATAATTCGAAGTGGTCTGTATTCTGTCGAAACTGCCAGACGCGGATCGCGATTTCGATCTTTTTGGATCTCATCAGCGCGTCGCAGGCAGCTCCGACAGAACACAGACCAACTTTTACCTGCTGCCTTAACAGCGCGTTTTCGAAAATACTACAAATGGCGCAGTAAACGCCATCTGTAGCACGATGCTACATATTAATTGTTATAATACATAAATAGTTGCCAGGTTTTATTAGAAAATAACACAGTTAATGTATGTGAACTGATGCTGTCATGATTCGGGTCAGAGGTCCTTCCATCTCAGATGCTGAATATGGATGCTAGGAAGCAGCTCCAACCAATGACGACCTTTAGACTCGAATCGGGACAGCAACAGTTCACCAACTGGCCGCGAAAGCCTTTACTAATTTGTGACGTGATTCTAGGATCGATATTTATCTTACAAGAAGAAGGCAAAAGCCAGCCCTTCATCCTTATGGTCGGTGGTAAGAATGAACAAGCCAGAATGGTGGCAAATATCACTTGGTTGTTTAACTTCCATCATTACCGGATGTGCGCTTCCGATTTTTGCTGTTCTTTTTGGCGATATTTTGGGTGTAAGGAACTTTTGAATGCATTCTATGCAAAATATTCTTTTTTGGGAACAGTGTTCACTTTTGAAAAGCGTACATGCAAAAGAATCACCCGAAATCTAGATAAAATTGAATAGGGACCTTTTTGTAACATAGTTTGTCTCGTCATGTTTTACCTTTACAGAAAGACTTCGCCTGTTTGAATAATACCTAATAGTTAAACTTTTATGAACTAGGGCAAAGTTAAAAAAATGGATTCAATTTTTGAAAATTTATGGCCAAAAGAATTGGTAAAGTGTTTATATTTTCACTAAAACGAAGTCTTTTCATTGCTTTGAAATTATAGTTACTGTATCGAAGAAGCAAACTTTATACATTTATTTATTTAATTACTTCACCATGTCACAATAAAGCGAATTTATATGTTTATTAATGGGATATAGTTAATTTAATCTGATATCTAAAATGAATTATACAATTTAGAATGACTTGTCAATAGTTTAGCTTATCATCATAAGACCGTCAGTCATGAGACTGGTTGGGGACACGCACCTCCACTCTTCTATCCTGAGCTAATTTTCGCATTTCCTTAAAGCTAGAACAACCCACATCCTTAACAATTAGCGAACAGTAATCTAATCTTGGTCTACGTTTATCCCTCCTAAATCCCGTTTCCGCCTCTAATATGTCTCTGACTAGACCTTCATGCCTGAGAAGGTGTCCTACCAATCTATCTCACCTATTTCTTATTGACTTCTGTTCTCCTATTCTTTCTAATACCTCTTCATTTCTAACCTTCTCTATCCACGGTATCTTCATCATTCGCATGTAACACCACATTTCTAACGCTTCTAACCTTTATTTTTCCGCCGCGCCAACTGTCCATGTTATAGTTAATTAATAACCTAATAGTACAATCTTAATCTTCCTAATTAAATAATTGGGGAACGTAGTAATGGCAGGGTGAGTGAAGACGGTAAGCCGTCTCACTACCCTGCATCTTCGTGATTTTGTATTCGACTCACGACTCCCAAAATCTTGTCTTGACTATCATCGATTATAAACTATTCATTTCGCTATTTAAACGGTTGCTAATTGACCTACTAACTCATAGTAGGTAAGTAGGTGTTAGCTTGCAGTTTTAAATAAACAATTTAGATGTATCAACTTTGGATAAGTGACCTGAATATGAATTTGTGGATACTATGTAACATTACAAGTTTATTCGTTATTTATGGATGACTCCATAAGATGATGATGATTGATGACAAAAATTTCTAATCTTGTACAAAATTTCAGATTTTGTCAAATCCCGATGCCAATTATATTCACTCTCAAACCAATAGGTACTGCATATACTTCGTGATAATGGCATTAGTGACAGGTCCAGCAACATTCATGCAGGTAAATGGTAATTTTCGTGGATATATCAAACTAAAAGGTGCCATTAAACTTTTTATTAGATGTACAACCCGATAAATGTCTCGCTCTCCCTTACGAGGCTTCAACAAAAAACTTAAAATTGATAAAACTTCGTAAGAGAGGACGAAATGTTGGTTGAGTTTCGTATCTAATAAAATACTGTTAGCCTTTTTACATAAATCATCCACATTATTATTTTTAATTTCCTTTTTCATTAGATTTACATGTTTGGAATAGCCGGTGAAAAACTGGTTCTCAGGTTAAGAAAGCAAATGTTTGGTGCCATGCTATATCAAGAAATAGGATGGTACGATATTAAAGAGAATTCTGTTGGCAATTTATGCTCAAGATTATCCTCAGAAGCGTCGAGCGTGCAAGGGGTGAGAATTTTTTAGTTTTGCCTTTCACGTATGTATATACAAGCAGCGACGTCAGTTGGACAAATAATCAATCCCCTATTAGTAAGACCTTGTCTAACGAGGCTGCGTTGGCGTGCTGATGAGATCTAATAAGTTCAAAATCACGATTTTCGCCTGGCAGTTTCTTTAAATTACTGACTAAGGCTCTTATTAATTTCTTTATTTCTCAAGTTTTTGTCTTAACTCTCACTATTTATGTCACTGTAATACCACTGCTTTTTTGGGGATCAGTCATGTTGGCTTTATTTTATTATTTCTTTAGCGCAAATTAGAAAAATTACTAACTTCAGTTCAGGTACTTTTTAATGTTTTTCTAGGCGACAGGCCAAAGAATTGGTACAATCCTGCAATCTTTGGCGACCCTGGTTTTAGGAGTGTCATTGTCCATGTATTTTGAGTGGCGATTAGGTCTTGTCACCCTAGCTTTTGCTCCATTTGTCTTGGTTGCCACGTTTTTTCAAAAGAGACTTCAGACATCTAGAGACCAAGGGAACGGTTCACCGTTAGAAAGATCAACCAAGGTAAAAAATACTTCACATATGGAATAACTTACTAATTACGGTATACATAAAAGATATTCAATAAATTCGTCAAAGTGAATTTGGTTTGTTTTTAAACTACTTTATCGGTCGAATTTCTATTTGACTTCTTCTTTAATTCATATGTGTTATAATCATTTGTACTTAGAAAAACGTACAAAAAATATATAATAGATAATATTCAACGGGCAAATGAGTTTGTTTCTAGTAGTTTGAACTTTTTTAAAGTATAAGTATAAAGAAGGATATCGTAAATGGTGGATTACCCTCAACAGGCGAATGGGGGACTTCTAGGTCATCTAGAAAATTAAAATCTATTTCTAGAAATCTGGACTTTTTTAAGCTAGTCATTTTGTTAGAAATCATGATCGAAAATAAAGGAAATTCTAATTCGTTTTTGTGTTAGAATTAAACAATAGCTATACGTTCTACATTATTTCCTATAAAACTAAATTCCTTCGTAAAAGTAACATTTTTTCGCACAACTGTAATTAAAAGCATTATCAAAACAATACCACTTTTGATACTGGGTGTCAATTAAACAAAACCCAACCTGTTCTAAAACCTTACAACTTTAATCCTGGATGGTCCTAGTATTATCCATGCAGAATTAAAGTTCAACCAGTGTCAAATTTTTAAGTATGTATTTTGTATATTGTTTTTTGTTTTCTTTAGATTGCGATTGAAGCAGTCAGCAATATTAGGACAGTTGTTTCATTGGGAAACGAGAATTTGTTTTACACGTTGTATACAACTGAACTAATGTCGTACTACAAATTTGCCAAAAGAAGCATTCACATTCGGGCGCTTGTTTTAGCGCTAGCTAGAAGTTTATTAGACTTTGCGTTCTCAACTTGTATTTATTATGGCGGGATTCTAATCAGGGACGACAACTTAAACTACTCAAATGTTTTCAAGTAAGCATTTAGAACAGTATAGATACTTAGTTATCTTTCATAACAAATTATTTTGTTATTTTTCAAACATATTAAATTTAATATGACTTTTTTCTAGAGTCGCTCAGTCTCTTATATTTGGAACAGTTTCTATAGCTAACGCTCTCGCTTTTACTCCCAATTTTCAAAAAGGTTTAACGGCAGCTACAAGGATATTTAATTTACTTTGTCGCGTACCAAAAATTAGGGACACCTCTGAAAATCTATCAGAAAAATGGGTAAGGAATTGGAATTTTCCAAAATTTATAAATTCGAAACTAACTACAAGCAAATAAACAAACAAAATGCTGTTCCGTATTATAGGAAAAAGGTGACATTAACTTCTCGAAAATACACTTCCGATATCCAACACGTCCCATGGTGAAAGTCCTTAACGGACTAAATCTTTCCATTCTGAATGGTAAGACTGTAGCACTTGTGGGCTCTAGTGGATGTGGAAAATCGACCATAATCCAATTGTTAGAAAGATTTTATGACCCGGAAAGAGGATATGTATCGATCGACAAGCAAAACTTGGCCGACATGAAACTAAGTTCTTTGCGGTCACATCTTGGCATAGTATCGCAAGAACCAAACCTATTCGATCGAACAATTGCGGAAAACATTGCTTACGGTGCTAATAGCAGGGAAGTCAGTAAAGATGAGATAATCGAAGCGGCAAAGAAAGCAAACATACACAATTTTGTTTCGAGTTTACCTTTGGTGAGTAATTTGAAAAAATAATCCACGGTGACGGTGCATACACATATTTAATAGCAGATCGAAACAAGTATCGTATTTACGTATTTTTGAAGAGAATAAACTCAATTAGTTGATCCTTATTCTCTAGGGATACGATACAAGACTGGGTGAAAAGGGGGCGCAGTTGTCAGGGGGTCAGAAACAACGGATTGCGATTGCCAGGGCGCTGGTTCGAAATCCTAAGGTTTTACTCTTGGACGAAGCTACATCTGCGCTCGATAACGAAAGTGAAAAGGTATTTTTAACTTCCCATTAGGAAGTTATTGTAATTGGGTCGAAAAGTGAAATCGGAATTTTCATTATATTTCCACGTTTTAACATATTAGTAGCATGCTAGCCAATTTTTTTGATGATGTGTGTATGTACGTACGTACGTACGTACGTACGTACGTACGTATGTACGTACGTTCGTATGTCAGCATTTTTTTCGTTTTCGATATCTCAAGAACGGATTGAGATATCGCCCTCAACCAAAATTTTTTCGAAAGATATTATCATAATGAAGATCTGAAAGAAATTTGAACGAAATCGGTCAAGCCGTTTTTTTTTTATAAAAAAAAAAACGAATTAATTACAAACAATTTAATTAAAATACGTTCTAATCTAATCACAACAATGAAGTTACGGAATCAATAATAACGAAATATCATTATTCAAGACAGGGAATAACATATTATAATAACATATTATAATAAAAATTTGTTTATAACAAAATGAATTGTTATAAACAATCGATAAACAATAAAAAATAGTATTTACCAATTGACTGATGCAAGTACTCTATCAATTCGGTTTTCTCAGACGAAATACTGTTTCTTATGGGTTTATAAAATGACGAACTCTCAAACATTGTTTGTTATTTATTATTGTGCCGCGTTTTTTTCAAACTTTAGAAACGAATGTACTTTACAATAACTGTATTATCTAATGGGAAGTTAGTCGTATTAGCACCGACCAAACTGTGCTCAGACCAATTTTTTTTTAATAACATACAACAATATCATTAGGTACATTTTAGACTCTGATAATGAGATTTTTTGAAAGTAATTCATAAACTAAAACATACATACAAAAGGCAACTTTTAGAAGTGAATTACTTTAATATGAAATATTATTCTGAAAATTCATTTCTGAATTTTTTACCCATTACGCGCTACCTCAAATTAATGAAGGAAAAATTGTTGCTGTTGTTACACCCCCGCCGGGAATCGAACTAAGCTACAAAAGATGTCAACACCAACCACGACAAACCGAGCCTATATGTAATACTAAATTGTTTATGTTTATCTTAAAAGTCCGATAATCAGTAATGTTTACGTTTTCCGCCGATTGTAGCTGCAGGGTTTCTATCGCGCTACGCTATTAGTTATTCGGCAGACACCTATGTTGACAATTCACGCACAGGGCCGGCTTCGGATTGTATATTATTGTGATCTTCTTAAAATTGTCTTTTGTCCTTAACCGCCATGTTAGTCATTAATGTAAAATGTAAAAATGTTTATTCGTTATCTAGAAACCTAAAAGGAAGAAATAGTGAGATATTAGTTGGTTCAAAAAAACTATTGTGAATTATGAAGCAGTGTATCCAGCATTAGTTTTGTCATTTGTCCTTTTATCAGTTGATGAAATGCTATTGCTACTTATTTGGATTTAAAACATTTCTGCCTTTACACAAAAAACAAATATAAACTTTTTAATCCTTAATTGCCTAGATTTTTTTGCTTATTCATTCATACTCATAGTAAGAGGAAGAAATAGAGAATGGTATCTGCTTTTACATTTCAAAATGAACCCTTACCAGTTACAAAGTATCCAATTTTTTAATTAAAATTTTATGGTCCATTCAGCTAGCGACCTAACGATCACTGCCTTATCTAATGATGCTTCCTACTTCGTATTTCTTCATAACTTCTAAATCACGTTTTAAATTTTGGAGAAGGGAGATGCTCGCGACTCCCAGGAACTTCCCCCTCCTTTGTATACGCCCCTGTCATAATTTACTAATAAATTGCATACATCGTACATTATTATCTATCTGTCGCCATCAACGTAAATGTTCACATAGAATGTGCGCATGTACAAATGAAGATAGTTTATTTAATGATGAAGAGTACGAATTGCGAAAACTGCTCGTAGTAATAAGCCAAGCTCAAGCGAAGCATATCGCTGCCTGTAATCTGGAGGTTAAAAGTTTAATGGTTATGTCACGGTCGTGAACACACTTCTTGCACCTCTTCGACGTCAATTTACGTTATGAAATCAAGTGTTTCCAGGCCAAGTATACGATGCAGGCTACGACAGTGACTATGTTTGTGTGTCAGCGTCATTCATTTAATTGTAAAATAAGGCAAATATTAATTTATAATATCAATTAAACGAAGAAAGCACTAAAATAAGAAGAAAGAACAACTGTACTTGAAAATCTTAATAAGTTATATAAGTCCATACGTAATAGGTATCATTTTGATATGGTCGAAAATTTCACCTTTAATTTTGATATTACGAATTTTATATCAAGACAGACAGTAGCGGTGTTTAAAGTTTATTTATTTATTTATTTGTTTATTGTATCAACGGCAATTACCGTTTAAAATATACAAAACATTTATAAAGCACATTCAGTAGAATGTAACAAACTCGTTTGTCTGAGAATGAATTATTAATTTCCACTGATTTACTTGACTGGTACAATATGAAACATTTTGTAATATTAAAGAAATAAATGTAAAAGAGTCTTTTTCTTGACAATATTAATCTTTATTAATTACTTTATTTGATTGAATATAAAAGAAAAAAACGTCTGCCTTTGTTCGGCGCTATTTACAGAATG
>NW_020440825.1:910675-951601 GCF_000699045.2 Agrilus planipennis
CGTGCTGTCAAACCTACACTAGCAAGGAGATCGGGCTGAAACTATAGCTACAAGCTATCCAAGGATGGTACTATAGAATGTCACCTCAAGGTAGGCCTAGTGGCGTCATCTCTTGGTTAGGCCGGAAACTTATCAATCCACCCTCGTATATAAAGACTAGGTTGATGTCCTAAATTCGTGTCAAAGATCACGAACGACCACATAAAACCAATTTTTTCTATTCCTCGGAAATAGAATTTTTTCTGAATAAAAGGTACCCTATGTAACATCATTTTTAATCTAACTTAAATTAACTTTTAATTTTTGCAGTTGAAAAATTTTTATAAGAATGAATGTCTTTCCTTTTGCAGAAAATAGTTCAACGTATTGAAAAAGATTACAAATTGCACTACTGTTTTGGCGCTCCTGGAGTAGACATAGATCCTTCCATAAATTATGTATATTTTATTAAAATAAACAGAGAAGGCCTACCCAGTTTCGAATCTCTTGAAGATGTACTGGCTGAAGCGCCCAACTACATATTGTGCGGTTCTGCCACCGGCAATGTACTACACAATTTAGGACTGCTAATTGAACAGGTGTACTTTTAATAATTTCCTTTTTTTATATAGTAAAAATAAGGGGCGGTCGGGGTGTTGCTTAGCATGACGAGATATGGCAAGGGTGGAAGGGGATCGAAGGAAATGTAACGTTCACAGTTCATCAATTTTACTTTAATTTCTTTTAACTTGACACTTGTTGAAATTTTCTTATTTTCATTGCTATTTTGTGATGTAATATTTGTTAGGGTGGTCGCTGAAAGTGTGACTTAGCGTAACGAAAAAGGAAGGAGGGAGTGAGGGTGGTAGAGATAAATGAATTGAGGTGTCCAAAGAGGTGAAATTCTGAGTAACGTATTTTATATTCTATACGAATAAAATCATTTTTCAAGAACCACGTACACCCAAAATAATTTTTCAATTTATTTCAGAACTTTTTACCTCTGATAACAAAGCGTTTTAGAGAAGGTCAACAGTTCGAGGTTGATAAAGACAATGTAATGGAGCAGTTTAGCGATTTTAAAACACCGTCGGCTTACCGAAGAATATCGCTTGCCGTGAAGAAACATTTGCAAAAAAAACAGGCTGAAAAAGAAGAGGAAGGGGAGGAGAATAATTTATCGACGGAATTGACGAGAAAATCTCGTGAAATTCTGGACAAGGAGGAAAATAAATCTATGGAAGAGACGTCTTCATTTATTGCTTCAAATACGCAGGAAACTTTATTGAAAGAAACAACGAATTTACTAGAAACAATCAAATGGTTTGTATGCTGCTTTTATAACTTCATACCTGGTTAATTTTACTATAGTAATATTTTAATAGTAGCACGCACATGACCTACAATTTTACGTGAGGTGAAAATTGATTGTATTATTTTCAATTTTTTCCCCTTACTTTTTCTTATTATTACTGAGAAATGTATTTTTAATATATAGAAAAATATCTGCATGATTTAAAGTCAAAAATTTAAACCTAGTTTTGTATTAGGTGTGACGCACACATGAAAGACGATGCTTGGTTGCCAATGGGAAATGTCCAGGAAATTTTCTACTATACCGACGAAGAGATCCTGAACGATCCAAAATTGATACAAGAGCTAGAGGAGATTGTCATGGGGTGGGAAAGACATATTATTAAAGTTACCGAAATGTATGCAAACAGGGTGAGACAATCCTTTCCTAATATGTAGCAGTTGCAATACCAATAGTCCAATGGTTTCCCTAGTCTCTCTCCAGTCTCTCAGAGACTTTCAGCGTCTGTGAGGGCGTCCTCTCACAGTCTCTCAGTTATTGCCTACATGTTTTTATGGATCTCTCACAGTCTTTGTATGAGAGACTCGAACGATAAAATTGTAATTCAGAGGTTCGAGTCTCTCACAAAAAGACTGAATGAAAAATTGAGAGATTCGAGTCTCTCGTTCAGAGACCGAATACGAAATGAGGATCTCTCTATGAGCGACTCGAGTCTCTCGTTCAGAGACGCTAAACAGTTTTTTTGACAGTCTCTCGACAGTCTCTCTCAGCGACACCAGAGAGACTCGATGAGAGACGGAGACTCGGGTCTCGCTTTCAGAGACTCTGAGAGACTGAACATTTTTATCTCGGGAANGAAGTCGACGTAATTTAGATTTTTTTTATGATTTTTGGTATCTAGAAAGTCAAATAATTCAGGATGGAAGAAATGGTAGAGATATAAAAAAAAAAATATCGCAGGGTCGAACAAAAAGAGGTCAATTTTATGCTGGCGAACGGTAAATATAGAAATTCGAAAAAGATTATTGAAGGTGTATGTGTGGAGCACAGCTTTGAACGGGTGCAAAACGTACACGGTTAGGGCAGCGAAAAAGAGAAGGTTAATAGCTTTCGAAATGTGGTGTTACAGGCGAATGATGTGGATACCGTGGATAAAAAAAGTTAGAAATAAAGAGGTATTAGAAAGAATAGGTTGGTTGGACACCTTCTCAAGCATAAAGGTCTAGTCAGAGATACATTAGAGGCAGAAACGGAAGTTGGGATGGGTAGAGGTAGACCTAGATTAGATTACTGTTCGCAAATAGTTAAGGATATGTTCTACTAGTTTTAGGGAAATGCGAAAATTAGCTCGGGATAGGAAAGAGTAGAGGTGCGTGTTCAGTCAGTCTTAGGACTGACGTCCTTATGATGATGAAATAGTCTATGGGCGCTAAGGAAGTTATTAAGAAATAGGCGAGGAGGTTGGTAGTGCACCTTCTCAGGCAGGAAGGGCTAGTTAAAAGAGCGATATTGAAAGCAGAAACAGGAGTTAAGAGAAGTAGAGGTAAACCTCTACTATATTGCTGTTCACAAATGGTTAATTATGTAAGATGTTCAAGTTTTAGAGAAATGCGATTTACCATTAATAATCAATGATTATTCCAGAAGAAGGATTAATGATGGCCTTGTAGGTCGAAACTTGTTAAGAATTTAATAAAAATTAAGTGAAAGTTTTCAAAAAGTGTTTTTTTACCAAATATCATTATGATCAACTTTCATATAGTAGAAGTCGAAGAAATGGGCTGAAATATAGAAACTATACCAATTTACGAATTAATCCGTTTAAATTGTGAAAATATTTCCTCAACGATTGTTGAGATGAATTTTGATTTTAGGAACCGTTAGGATTTGGTCCAACAGCAGAATACGAAGACTGGCAGGAAAAACAAAATGCATACAGTAGCATAACTGATCAGTTGAAAGGTCGGGAAACATTACGCACAATTAATATTTTACAAGCGGCGGAATCTCCATTCATAAGTGCGTTTGAAACGTACACAATCGATTTACGAAAGGTGTTGGTACAAGCAAGAGACAACGCTAAATTTTTGACCACCGTTTTGAGATATTTTAAAGTAAGCGAAATGTGATATTCGCTACACTACACTACCGTTAATCTCTAAAATTATTGAGATATGTTTACCTTATCAGCATAGTCGTAGTCCGTACGAACTAATCAAAAAGCTACGCCCTACATTTGTGAGTTACATCGTCTTTTAAGGATGTTTGGGAGGTATGTCAAAATTCTACGAGACAAATAAAAATTTGGAATAACGTTCCTCATTCAATTCTAAAACTCCTGTAAAAATTACAAATCGATTCACTAAACCGTTAAAAAGTTATTGAAATTTTAAAAAATTGTAATTTTACACATCATTTTATGGAGATTCGTTAACCGAACAGATTAAATTTATTTTTATTAACAGAAAAAAAGCTACCAGAAATTTCAAACTTTTATAATAAGTAACTTGAACTCTGGAGAATCACTTTAGCGTAAGGTTATTCAAATTCACTAAATGGTTATCGAGGAAAAAATGAAAAATTAGCTGAAAATCTCGTTTTTACTTGATAATATAATGATAATATTTATAATTGTCTGAAATAAATGCAATTTTAAAGTTTTAATTATTATTTAAACATATTAAAAAGTTTTACGCTCATTATTAATAGAGATTGAAACTAAATATTTTTTTGTTTCGAAGTTGAAATCAAGGCATATTCACTGCCAAAAGTCAGTTAAAAATTTTCCATATTATTCGTTATTTCTTATTTTATTCAAAGTTTTTGGTCAAATTCCAAATTTTCTCTCAAACCGTATACTTTTTTTTAGTATAGATACTATTTATTTACCTCATGATATGCTGCAAAACCTAATTAATCACGAATTTCTAATTTTATGTACTCTTGGCTCCGATTGTACCTCCCAAACATCCTTAAGTTTATTTCCTTTTTCATAGCTAAACAAATTCTATTCTACCAATAATAAAACGCACCTATTCATTTATACCGACCTACCACTAGTTCATTCAAAACGTCGTTATAATAAACGATATCTGCTATAAATAAAATTTCTCCTTCGACATCTTTTAGGCCATTGACTCTGTCTCGGATTACGCAGTATTGACAAAAATGATACCGGATCTTATGGACGGTTTACGTTTAATTTGGATCCTGTCGAGCTACTACGGCAGAGACGAGACCATGATCGCGCTCATGGAAAAGATAGCATGGGCGCTCCGAGAGAGGGTGATAGCTCATTTGGATCTTGACACCCTTTTCAGAAATCCTGTGAACGAGGTACTCGAGGAAACGCAGAAAGCGATGGAAATGTTAGAAACGTGGAAATCGGCCTATATGACAACAAGAGAAAAGATCGAAATTTCCGGAAAAGGGCAGAGATGGGAATTTGATAAATCGGTATTGTTCGAAAAAACTGATCATGTAGCTGCCATATGTCGAGATTTACACGAAATAGCAGTGGTAACTTAAAAAATTTCTAATCACTTCTCTATAGCAGTATTAGCATCTAGCAATAAAATTAATGCGGTATTGACATGAAAATAAAAGTAAAACAAAAATGTTCGTATGCAAGGGTAGAAAAGTAAGGAAAGAGCGAATATAAAGATAGGAGACGAAAAATTAGAAGAAGTGGCTGATTTTAGATATCTAGGAAGTCAGATAAGTCAGGACGGAAGGAGTAGCACGGATATAAAATAGAGGATACCCAGTCGCCTTCAATAAAAAGAAGTCACTTCTATGCTCGCGAACGATTAATTTAGAAATTCGAAAAAGATTGTTAAATGTGTATATTTGGAGCGCAGCGTTGTACGGGTGCGAAACATGGACAGTGTGCGCGGCGGAAAAGAAAAGGTTAGAAGCGTTCGAAATGTGGTGTCATAGGCGAATGATGAGGATACCGTGGATAGAAACGGTTAGAAATGAAGAGATATTAGAAAGAATAGGAGAACAGAACTCTATGGAAGTCAATAAAAAATAGGCGAGATAGGTTGGTAGGACACCATCTCAGGCATGAAGGTCTAGTCAGAGACATATCAGAGGCAGAAACAGGAGTTAGGAAGGGTAGAGGTAGACCTAGGTTAGATTACTGTTCGCAAATAGTTAAGGATGTGGGCTGTTCTAGTTTTAGGGAAATGCGAAGTTTAGCTCAGGAAAGGAAAGAGTGGATGTGTGTGTCCAACCAGTCTTAGGGCTGATGACCTTATGATGATGATGACTTTTCATCAATACAAACAAGCATGAAAATTAACAACATTTTTCTCAGGTTCTCAGCCACTTCACAAACATTTTCGGACCGGAATTAAAGGCAGTTGTGAGCGATCCTCAAAGAATTAACGAAATTCGAAAACGTCTTGAGGTGTTGGTGGCACCAGTAGAAGGTCTGGATTTTGACGTTTTCAAAGTAAGCAACAAGGAAAACTGGGATCTCATAATGGTGGCATTTCAAAAGGAAAAGCATCTATTCGAAAATAAAGCCTTACAAATGATCGATCAGAGTTTTAAAATATTAAGGTCAATACAATTTTCCAATCTCGTATGTTTCACCATTTACTAATAAAACAAACTAATGATTAAACAGATCTGCTGATTCAGCTCTGGACATGCTGGCCAAAGTTATAAAACTAGATACAAGACCTGTAATCAAAGAAAGACTGGCCGAAAAGTTCGATAGCATTGTCGATCAATTTTCGAAAGAAATCATGGAAATTGAAGATATATTTCAGGTAGTTTTGAAATTCTAACGTTTAAATAAAAAAAAATAGTCCCTCAGGATCTAACTACAATCCTAAATATTTACGTTGCTCCTCAAGTTCTATAATTGCCTATTACTGTTTTCATTTTCACATTTTTAAGTATACTCGGATTTAACAACCTTTCCTGTTCAACATTATCAAAAGCTTTTTCTAGATCTACGAATCCAAATTGTTCCTTTACCTTCTCTGCACGATTCTGGTTAAGATTTTTGATGCGTGGGAATTTGAACTAATTTTTCAAAATTTCTCGTATCTATCCGTGTCCTTCTTTTTTGGTGGTATTATGTTTATAGTCCTCTAGGACATTTCCGGTTTCGTATATGTGCCTAACTATTATTTAAATTTTAAATGTTAATTCAAGCTTTTTCTTCATAATGGGTATCCTAATCTATCTCCACATTGTCCTCCTTTTCTAATACATCTCCTAACTCTTGACCTGCATATAGGTTTTTTAAATATGGTGAAATTTATCAATGAATTTGAATTATATCATACCAATATAATTCCTGTCGATTTCGAAGCATTTCATCACTTATTAAAAATACTATTTTGATTCTATATAAACTTGAGTTTAATGCCTGCAAAAATTTCAGAGGTTCAAACGGAAGCCTCCCATTTCCCGAAATCAGCCGCCAATTTGCGGATCTATATACTGGAGCAGGCTTTTATTTTATAAACTGAAGAAGACCGTGCTAAAACTGCAAACCGTCGAAGAATTAAAGACGTCGTCGCTGAAGTTTGACGCTTTTCAAAGCTACGCGACATTGGGGAAGAAAATGCGAGCCTTCGAAAAATCGAAATTCGAACAATGGCTAAGTACTGCATTAAAAATTATTCAAGAATCCCTCGAAATGAAAATAATCAAACTCGCACATATAAAAAAGAAACGTAAGTACTTTAAAGGAGTATTTAATTACTACAATACTTATGGAATACATATAACTATAAGAAGAGTCATTTAGATCAAAGATTACAAAAATGATCAACCTGCTACTAATACCAATAAATAATTGTACTACGTATAATTTTTATTTACCATCATTTCCAAATATTTCTTCTGTCTTTCCATTACGTTTTGTGAAAAATATTATTAATTAATATTTTTCAGTCATCAAGATACCAGCAGAGGACGAGTCAGAGGTTGGTTCGATAAAAGGTAAGTGATATCATACAAAAATAATTCTCGTTGCTAATCCTAACTAACATAAATGCGAATGTGAGTTTTGTATTACGATTTCACGTTTTAACTACCCATATGAAATCCTATGACATTGTTAGTTACTTAATAGTGGATTAATATGCAATATTAATTTGAAATCATTTTTTCGATTTTTTATTTACCCACTACAAACTACCTCAAATTAATGACCATCATGAATTTTTGTACACACACCTTTTATCCAGAAAAAACACTGTTCCCGAGGGATAGAAACAATTAGTTTTATGTGGTGATTGATGATTGCTGACACGTATTTAGGGCATCAACGCGAGCGAAGCTGAGGGTAAAACCTATATATAAAATTTTATATGCACATTGTCAGGGGTACAAAAAAGGACGTAGGGTACCTTTTATCCAGAAAAGAAACTGTTCCCGAGGGACAGAAAAATTAGTTTTATGTGGTCGTCTATGATTTTTGACACATATTTAGCACATCAACGCGAACACATTGTCAGGGGTACAGAAAGGACTCAGGGTATTTTTTATACAGAAAAAAAATACTGTTCTCGAGGGATAAAAAGTTAGTTTGATGATTTGTTATGTCAGGACGTGTTTATCCTATTTATGCAATCATCAAAAGCACAATAACTCATCATCTTTTTTGTTTTTTCAGGAAAACGTAGCGGTTCCCCTATGGGTAAAAAAGCATCCTTTATAGAGAGGTGTATGAATCAAAAAAACGTGACGTGGTTCGATTTAATTGGTAACCAAGTGTTATCCGAAAATAATTGCAAGTTCGTGATCAATTTCAACAAGCAAATATACACTTATCTAACCACTACCGAAAGGATTGAATTTCTGGGATTCAATTTACCGGACGTTATCAAAAAGGCTGCCTTACAGACTGATGAAATTAGCGCGAATGAGGAACAAGTTGAAACAATGCTTTCCGAATATAACAGTATCATTAGCGTACTTACTGTTCCTCAGGTACGAACGAATTTTATTAATTAGTGCGTTTTATAAGATCGAGTTTGAACGGAAACTTTTCAATATGAAATATTATTTTGAAAATTCATTTCTGAATTTTTTACCCACTACAGACTACCTCAAATTAATGAGGGAAAAATTGTTGCTGTTTTCACACCAGCGCCGGGAATCGAACCCGGGACCTTTGGCTTTACGCACCAACGTTCTGACCACTAAACTACGAGAGGTGTTATATTAAAATAACTCCCTTAAAAGATGTCTAAATTGTATGTATGTTTAATCATAGTATATTCAGTATATAGTTATATTAGTTCGACGGATCGTTAACCTTGTAGGTCGGTTGGTCGTGGTTGCTGTTGTCATCTCTCGTAGTTTAGTAGTCAGAACATTGGTGCGTAAAGCCAAAGGTCCCGGGTTCGATTCCCGGCGCTGGTGTGAAAACAGCAACAATTTTTCCCTCATTAATTTGAGGCAGCGTGTAGTGGGTAAAAAATTCAGAAATGAATTTTCAGAATAATATTTCATATTAAACTAACTCACTTCTAAAAGATGTCTAAATTGTATGGAAACTTTTCAGTTAAATCTTCTCAGAGAATGTCTAAAAGACGTAGAGTTACATATTCAGCCGGGCCTAACGATACTTAACTGGAAATCTCTTTCTATCCGAGAATATGTGAACACATGCCGAACGAAAATTGGAGACCTGAAGGCTCTCTACACGGAGGTGCAGCATATGGAGAGCTACGTGTTCACCAGGATTAACGCCATACCCGACTACGACCTATTCTATTTTGTACCGGTCGAAGAAGAACCAACGCGGCTGTTTTGCAAAGACTTTTTTCATCAGTTGAACGAGAAACGAACGGAAACAATTTACGAACTGAACAAACAATACGAAAGCATAACCCCGTTGCTTTTGAAACTGGAGCACGTGGTTTTGAAAACAACAACCGGTTACTGTCCTCACATGCTACAGTACTACACCTTTTGGGAAGAGAAAATTTACGAGAGGCTCATCCAGATGATACTCCTAAATCCAGAACGATTTACGAGGAAAATGGAAGACGGCGTTGTTATGTTTCACGTTGACGCATTGCTCTCTACAACGGAAGTAGTTCTTCAACCCACACCGATGGAAGTATACAACATGATCATAAAAAACTTAAACGACCTCGTTTCGAGGTTAAAGTCGTTTCCGAGATGGATGAAAGGCACTTGTCTTTTGTGTCCTCAGCAAAAAATTGAAAACACGAACGATTTCCTGGTCTATTCTTTTTACAATGACATTGCCAGTTTGCAAGAAGTGACAGATGTTATAGAGAAGGCCCAAATTGCGGCTTACCGTAGACTCCTCGAAATTAATAAGTATGTCATCATTATAGGGACATTATAGGGCGTTTATTTTAAACCCTTCCCCACAGTTCTTCCTCCCTTTCTTCTATCCTTTTCTGGATGATTTTAGCTAAGATTATATATCTACAAAAAATCTTCAGATTCGTAATTTGTACATACAGTAAAAGTTCCTTATTGACGGTTTCCTTATTCGCGGGTGAAAAATTTGCAACCCAGTTCCTATATTCGCGACTAAAAATTTTATTATTCGGCGATGCAATTGGTAAACAGAAAAGGATTCGGTGTCATTTATCAAAGGAATTGACCGCAATAGACCGCTCGTGTCTGGTGTGAATTTTCCGAAAACATGTATTTCTATTCTAAACATTGTGATTTAACGCTGCGAAATAAATATGTGATTTTTTTGTATTGTAACAGACAAAGGTTCACACTAACTCGGTACGTTTTTAGTTTTCAATGATATGGTCATTAAAAGCTTTTACAAGCGCTTAAAGTTGAAGCTTCTTGTGGGACACGTATTTTCAATAGAAATTAAAAATGGCCTTCGACAGGCTTTAGAAAAAAGCTTTATCTGTCTTACTACAAAATTTCAAACCTCTATTCCAAACATTAAACTCATGATATCTAGAAGCGATAAGCATGTTTTTATTCTACGGCGCATGAACTACTGAATCCCCTTAATGTATCGGCATCTTTTAAGTATGTTCTGTTGGTACATGGCGAGGCAGCTTTTATAAAAGATGTAACCCAGTAAACAGAAAAGGATTCGGTGTTATTTTTCAACGTACCGGCATCTTTTAGGTACTGTTAGCTCGTGCCGAAACGACTTTTATAAAAGATGTAACCGAGTGAACTAATTCAAAATTCAAAACAAGAAAAATCACTAAATTTTTTAAACTCTTGTCTAAAAGTGATTATAACGATTAATTTTAATTGCGAATTTCTCAATAAATTAATTTTATTCTGATGCATATTGGTTTTATTCTGGAACCTTAGAACGTATTCCCTATGATTCCATACTAATTACCATTCCATATCCACGGTTTCTGTATTCGCGGCATATTTATGGAACGTATACCCCGCGAATATTGTAATAGTAATTGATGAAATATATTTTATTACAGATACGTTCTTACGTGGAAACGATACAAAAATCTTTGGCTGTATGACAAAGAAGACAACTGCCAAAAATTGGTTGAAAAACATCCTCGCATAAACCTGTATGACGATACCCTGACCTATTACAATGACATTATCGACGACCTGATACGTTACCCGGATCATATGGACATTGGTTGTATCAGGGTAAATCTGCGTCCTTTGTTAAATTCAATCTGTGAGCATGCCCATATGTGGAAAATTACCTTGAGCGAAAAATTAGCTGAAGACATTAAAAAGTCTATGCTAGCACTGAAAGAAGTAATGGACGAACTCAAAGCGAAGGTAAATGCGAATATAAGAGGTTTAGAGCAATTGAAAATCGTCATGAAAGCCATTAACGATGTTCTTAAGATGAACGTTGGAGCAGAGGTGCAATTTACCAACGCCCAAGAAATTTACATAATGCTAAGGGATTATGCTTTGCCATTTAATGAAGACGACGAGATTTTCGCGTATGAGATAGCGAAGGAATGGAGAATACTCTATCTGTCTGCACTTTATAGGAATCAGACTTTGGAATCGACCAAAGAAAGATTTGTCGAAATTACAATTGGAGAAGTGAGAGACTTTTGCAAACTTATCGCAGAATTTGTTGAAAAATTTGACACGGAAGGTCCAGGATGCGTTGGTGACGATCTTGAACAGGGTTTGAGGTTAATGGAAGAATTTGGAAAAATCTTCCGAGAACTAGAGGTTCGACGATTAGACCTGGTTAACGCGGAATTATTATTCGATATTCCGCTAACCGATTATTCGGACTATTTAAGAGCATACAACGACTTCGAAAATTTTGAATTGGTTTATAAACTTTACAAAAACCAAAAATCAGCCCGTGACATATGGGGAAGAACGCTTTGGGTTAACTTAAATCCCCAGGCGCTTACTGATGGTATCGAGACTTTCCTGAAAGACTTTAGGAAGTTACCAAAACTTGTCAGATCGTATCCCATAGCCCAAGCACTAGAGCTTAAAATGAAACATTTTAAAGGAACTGTGCCTTTGATGGTGGCCCTCAAAAACGAAGCTTTGAGAGAAAGACATTGGGAACAGCTTATGCAAAAGACCGGGAAATTCTTCGACATGTCACCAGATCGATTTACACTGGATAATATGTTTGCTATGGAATTACATAAGTATCAAGAGATCGCAGAACAAATAATTAACAATGCCATTAAAGAACTTGCTATAGAAAAGGGCGTTCAAGACATCGTAGATACATGGAATGTAATGGCTTTCAATGTTCTAAAATATATAAAGGGAAACGAAGACAGAGGATTCGTATTGGGTCCCGTTGATGAAATTGTTCAAGTATTGGAAGATAATTCGATGAATCTTCAAAGTATGGCCGGATCTCAATTCGTTGGACCGTTCCTTCCAGTGGTACAGAAATGGGAAAAGACGCTCTTCCTTATTGGCGAGGTAATCGACGAGTGGATAGGTGTCCAGAGGAAATGGATGTATCTCGAAGGAATATTTGTGGGTGGGGACATTAGAACACAATTGCCAGATGAAGCGAAAAAATTTGATAACTTTGATAAATCATTTCGAAGAATTATGGTCGAATGTGCGAAGAATCCGAATGTCCTTTTAAATTGTACAGCATCTGGAAGATTAGAAGAGTTTCAGGGTTTAAGTTTTGGCCTTGACAGATGTCAAAAATCTTTAAACGACTACTTGGACTCGAAGAGAATGAGATTTCCTAGATTTTATTTTATCTCAACTGACGAATTATTATCGATTTTGGGAAGCAGCGAGTACGAAGTAGTCCAGGAGCACATGATCAAAATGTTTGACAACATCAAAATGCTAAAGTTCAACTTGGACCAGAACGACAACGTAATTGCCACGGCGATGATTTCCGCGGAAGCTGAAGTGATGGATTTTAGAAACGCCGTTCTTATCGAAGGCCCTGTCGAAGAATGGATGAACGACGTCTTGCACGAAATGCGTCGATCGAATCGATTCATTACTAAGAAGGCGATATACAACTACGGAAAAGTAAGACGTCCTAGAGCAGAATGGATGCTGGACTTCCAGGGGATGATTTGCTTAGCCGGCAGCCAAGTCTGGTGGACCGCTGAGGTGGAAAACGTTTTCGAAAAAATTCTGAAAGGACAGCACAGATCAATGAAAGAATATCTAAACCAACAAAATAGGCAGCTCGACGAAATCGTCATCACTGTACGTGGCGATCTCACATCAAACGATCGATCCAAGTTTAGAACAATAGCTATCGTCGAAGTGCACGCGCGAGACATCATAGAAGGCTTCGTTCGAGACAGCGTCACCGACATACAAGAATTCGAATGGGAAAGCCAGCTAAGGTTTTACTGGGTTAACCGATTGGACAATCTTTGGGTTAACCAATGTACCGGATCATTCGAATACGGTTACGAATACATGGGTCTAAACGGTCGTCTGGTTATCACACCTCTTACAGACAGAATATACTTGACCATTACCCAAGCCTTGCTAATGCACCTTGGTGGTGCCCCGGCCGGACCTGCCGGGACCGGGAAAACTGAAACCACTAAGGATTTAGCCAAAGCAATGGCTCTATTGTGTGTGGTAACTAATTGTGGAGAAGGGATGGACTTTAAAGCGATTGGAACTAATTTGGCTGGGGTTTGTCAATGCGGAGCCTGGGCATGTTACGATGAATTTAACAGAATTGATATATCTGTGCTCTCAGTAATATCAACTCAATTACAGACAATACGAAGCGCTCTCATAAATAAATTGGAACGGTTTAATTTTGAAGGTCAGTAATCGACTAAGGTTTTTCCTAAAAGCCCATTGAATTTTTTGTGAAAGAATGATGTTCGTTAATATTTTAGAATACTAGCGACCCGCCCCAGCTTCGCACGGGTGAAATGCTGATACTAAATATATTTTTGTTTTGTTTGGATTATTATCGAGAGGGGAAATGTTAAATAGACAACCGCTGAACACATTAAATATACTACAGAATGTCTTTATATACATTCACAATTTTTTTGTCATTAGACAATACAAACCGGCCTCCCGGTCGGTACCGCCGCAACCGCCATGTTTGCATTTTAAATCTGTAATAACTTCGAAAATATTCATTTAAATTGCATGCTGTAAAGGGCCATATTGATCTACATTAATGCACGATGTATTTAAGGTACTTAATTGGATAAGAATTAATGCCGTGTTGCTTAAAATCGTTTAGTAAATAAGTCATTATTTCTCATAAAAAGTAAAGGATAAAAAATGGTTATTGTGGGTTATCTCTAAGAGATAGACATATACCATCGCGGACTCTTTTGTAGACCTTTTTAAGATATACAATACTGTGGTACATTATTTTGATCTATCTCGTAGGGTTTAGCCAGCGTTTGCAATGTAAGCGCAAAAAAATGTGTTTATTTACGACATCACATTAGAAACCTCTAAAATTATCAGTGTTTCTCTACTATATTATGCATGTATTATACATATAAACCTTCCTCTTGAATCACTCAATCTATTAAAAAAACCGCATTAAAATCCGTTGCGTGGTTTTAAAGAACTAAGCATACATAGGGACAGACAGCGGGAAGCGACTTTGTTTTATACTATATAGTGATAGTGATGATTGATTCATTGATAGGTTTTTATTTAAGCTTCAATTAGTAGTGAAACTTCCGCTTAAAGGTTACTGTTACAAAACCCAGAATAAATACTTTTTGTCAGCTCATTCGAAAGCCTTTGGTATTTCACTGACCTCAAATAATTTTCATTTTCGTATTTAACAAATAATGATTTTATTAATATTTCTATCCACCTCGCAGGACAAGAAATTGCACTGGATGCAAAGGTTGGAATATTCATAACGATGAATCCTGGATACGCAGGACGAACCGAGCTTCCGGAATCGGTTAAAGCACTCTTTAGGCCGGTCGTTTGTATAGTTCCCGATATGGAGCAGATCTGCATGATCTCCCTCTTCTCCGATGGATTCCTTGAAGCAAAAGTCCTCGCGAAAAAAATGACGGTATTATACAAATTGGCAAGAGAGCAATTGTCAAAACAATATCATTACGACTGGGGTCTTCGAGCACTAAATGCGGTACTGCGGATGGCTGGCGTACTCAAAAGAAACGATCCCGACAAATCCGAAGCCCTAGTTCTCATGAGAGCACTGAGGGACATGAACCATCCAAAATTCGTCTTCGACGACGTTCCTCTGTTTCTGGGATTGATTCAGGATCTGTTCCCAAATCTCGACTGTCCTAGGGTTGGTTATCCCGATTTCAATGCTGCCGTTGAGAATGTTTTGGAAAAAGAGGGCTACATTCTACTTCCCATTCAAATAGATAAAGTGGTTCAAATGTACGAAACGATGATGACACGTCACTCTACCATGATCGTCGGGCCAACCGGTGGAGGTAAAACGGTTGTGATTCAGACTCTTGCGAAAGCTCAAACTTTATTAAACCTGCCGACGAAAATAACCACCCTGAACCCGAAAGCGTGTTCCGTTATAGAACTTTATGGCGTATTGGATCCGTTTACGCGCGACTGGACTGATGGATTACTATCGAACATTTTTAGGGAGATGAATAAGCCAACGGAAAGGGCAGAACGTCGATACGTTTTATTCGATGGGGACGTGGATGCCCTCTGGATTGAGAATATGAACTCCGTAATGGATGATAACAAGCTATTGACCTTAGCTAACGGTGAACGTATCAGACTGTTGCAACCTACTTGCGCATTGCTCTTCGAAGTTGGAGATTTACAGTATGCATCCCCTGCAACAGTTTCTAGAGCCGGTATGGTATACGTGGACCCCAAAAACCTTGAATATGAGCCTTACTACTTGAAGTGGGTTAATAAGCGCCAAGAAGGGAAGGAACAAGAATTGTTTACCAAATTTTTAGAACAATACGTAATACCCAGCATGCAGTACATAATACAAGGGGAAGTCAAGGGCCGACCGGTGAGTTTAAATGTTCAAATTTAATCTGATTATTTAAACATATTCCTAGCTGTGAAAAAACCCTGTCTTGATTCGGGTCTAAGGCCAGTGGCCACATCCAACATCTAGCATCGAAGATGGAGAGACCTCTTAAGACCTCATGCTAGCGACGCGTTAGGAAGCAACTCCAACCAACGACGGTTTTTAGACCCGAATCAGGACTGCATCAGTTCACCTACTGGCCGCTAATGCCTTTACCAATTCCTGTCTGTGTTTCAATGTAAAGTGACTCTTGGGATATTTGAGTCTTTAACACCATCTTGAATAAATTGCCAAATTACTGAGGCATTTCATAATAATAATAATCATGACTTCAGTACGATCAAATATCAAACTCTATTCCGTGAATGATTACTTTATTAGGATTACTTTTAATCATGTTACTTTCAATTTTCAGGTACCACCCCTTAAAACTGTCATACCACAAACAGGATTAAATCTGGTTACCCAGTTATGCAATTTCGTAGATGCAATCTTCCCTGTTCCTGAGGTAGAAGAAGGAGGAAAACCCGTACCAGTACAAGTAATGGAAGACTTCATGTACGAAAGCATATTCATTCACGCCATTTACAATTCGCTGGGTGCACCCCTTTTAGAAAAAGGCAGAGTCGAATACGACCAATTCGTGAAAAGCCTTTGTCCATTTATGGCGGCTGAAGATAAAATCGAAGAACCTGCCGAACTCAGATACCTCCCTACGGCCTTCCCGACGATGTACGATTATTATATGGACTTGGAGAAGTCGGTCTGGTACGCGTGGAATTGGTTAATTCCAGAATATGAACACGTACGGGAGAAAAGGTTTTCCGAAATTTTGGTACCAACCATTGACACCGTTCGTGTCACTTACGCTCTGAAAGTACTTAACAAAATAAGGAGACCGACGATTTTAGTGGGAGAAACAGGAACATCAAAGACGGCAATTATTTCCAATTTTTTAAGGTCACTCGACCCTGACAAATTTCTCGTATTAAATATCAACTTCTCATCAAGAACCTCGTCCATGGACGTCCAGAAAACATTGGAATCATCGGTGGAGAAACGCACCAAGGAAATCTACGGTCCTCCAATTGGTAAAAAGTTAATCTGCTTTATGGACGATCTCAACATGCCCCAGGTAGACGATTACGGAACACAACAACCGATAGCACTATTGAAATTGCTTTTTGAAAAGGGCGGTTTCTACGATAGGGGAAAAGATTTGAATTGGAAACAAATGAAAGATATACTATACGTTGCTGCAATGGGCCCACCAGGTGGTGGTAGAAATCCCGTAGATCCCCGATTTATGTCCATGTTCGCGGTTTTCAATCTCGTGTTTCCGTCCGATGCGACACTCCATCATGTGTACTCGTCTATACTTAGAGGCCACTTGGAAAACTTTGCAGAAGAGGCACAAATAGCTGATGCTCTTGTACAGATGACACTGAACCTTTACAATCTCATGCTCGTAGAACTACCACCGACTCCAAGCAAGTTCCATTATATATTCAACATGCGCGATTTGTCAAGAATAGTGGCAGGATTAATGAAGACAACGCCAAAATACTTCGAAATGGCTCATCAGATGGTACGTGTTTGGAGAAACGAATTTTTACGTGTAATTTGCGATAGGCTAATCAATTCAGACGATCAAGAACTGATGCGGAACCATCTCATTGAGCAGATAAACGAATTCTTCCCGTCAAGAGCACAAATGAGAATGGAAGAGGTAAAACCGATTGAGGAAACAGATCAGTCCGAAACAATGCTCCTAGAGGATGAAAAAATACCTGACATGTTGGAAGAACAGGAGGAAGAAGAAGAAGAAGGAATTAACGTTTTGGAATACGCGATGAGAGATCCCATACTGTTTGGAGATTACAGAAATGCGCTTAATTTAGATGAACCGAGAGATTATGAAGATTTACTTGACTATGATGCTACGTACTCGCTTTTTCAAGAGATTCTTGAAGAGTATAATGAACGCAAAGAAAAAATGAATATCATTCTTTTCGAAGATGCTCTGGAACACCTGACCAGGATTCACAGAGGATTAAGATTAGAGGTATACGTTTACTAATACATACATATATAATTGAATTAATGAGAAAACTTTTAAGAAACGTCTCCTAGGTTGAATATTAAATTTCTGACTCTCTGTGATGTTCTAGCATTTTTTTTAACATTACTTCTTTTGATATAAAACGTTTATATTTAGTTGAAATCTTTAGGGATGACAATAATATAAAAAAAATGCATTTTAAGAGTAACTACACATTTTACTTTCAGCGTGGACATATGATGGTGGTAGGAGTTGGTGGATGCGGCAAAGCAAGTTTAACATTTCTGGCAGCGTTTACAGCCGATTGCGAAATATTTGAAATTCAACTATCCAGAGGTTACAACGAGAACGCATTCAAAGAAGATCTCAAGAAACTGTTTTTCCAACTGGGCTTGGATAACAAACCGACTGTGTTTCTTTTTAAGGCAGCCCAAATAGCAGAAGAAGGTTTTCTGGAATTTATAAACAACATATTAATGACGGGAATGGTCCCAACGTTGTTTTCGGACGAAGATAAGGACCAGATTATTGGTAATTGCAGAACTGAAGCATCGAATGCAGGCTATGGAATAAGTAAAGATGGCGTGTGGCAATTTTTCTGTACTAGATGCACAGACAATCTTCACGTCGTCCTCTCGATGTCTCCTCAGGGAGAAATTCTCAGCAAACGATGTCGCAACTTCCCCGGACTAGTTAACAACACGTGCATCGATTGGGTCTTCCCCTGGCCACTGCAAGCTTTACAAGCCGTTGCATCCGTTTATCTGAAGGAGAATCCAAAGCTACCAGCAGATTTAAGAGAAACGATAGTTGAACACGTTGTGTACGTCCACACTTCTGTCGGTCAATTCACGTTAGATTTCCAAACCAAACTTAGAAGAAAGAATTACGTCACGCCGAAACATTATCTGGATTTCATAGCAACATATCTTCGACTACTTGAAGAGAAGAACGAATACAATTTGGCTCAATGTGAAAGGTTGAAAGGCGGCTTACGAAAAATCGACGAAGCCAGCAAGGATCTAGCTGTTCTCAATGCTAAATTGGAAGTACAAAAGAAAATCGTCATGCAAGCCACGAACGCCTGTAACGCTATGCTACTAGAAATCGAGGCTGGAACTGCTAAAGCTACTCAGAAAAAGGACGTTGCCTCTTTGAAATCCGTAGAAATTGAGGAACAGGCTAAAATAATAAGTTTGGAACAAGCTGATGCTGAAGCAGCGCTAGCCGAAGCAATGCCGGCGTTAGAACTGGCCAGACTAGCACTTTCAGAACTTGATAAGCAGGACATCACAGAAATTCGATCTTTTGCAACCCCTCCAGAACCGGTGCAAATTATTTGCGAATCAGTTGCCTTATTAAGAGGATACAAGGAAGTGAATTGGAAAGTTGCAAAAGGTAATCATCATCATCATCATCATCATCGTAGGGTAGTCAGTCCTAAGACTGGTTGGACACGTACCTCCACTCTTTCCTATCCTGACCTAAACTTCGCATTTCCCTAAAACTAGAACAATCCACATCCTTAACTATTTGCGAACGGTAATCTAATCTAGGCCTACCTCTACCCCTCCTAACTCCCGTTTCTGCCTCCTTCATGCCTGAGAAGGTGTCCTACCAACCTATCTCGCCTATTTTTTATTGACTTCCCATAGAGTCCTCTGTTCTCCTATTCTTTCTAATACCTCCGCATTTCTAACCTTTTCTACCCACGTTATTCTCATCATTCGCCTATAACACCACATTTCGAAGGCTTTTAACTTTTTCTTTTCAGCCGCGCTCACTGTCCATATTTCGCACCCGTACAACGCCGCGCTCCAAACATACACCTTTAACAACATTTTTCGAATTTCTAAATTAACCGTTCGCGAGCTTAGAAGTGGCTTCTTTATATTAAAGGCTACACGACACGGCCAAAGGTAATAAGAAATATAAAATTTGCCCAAACTGAAAATTCCAAAAATAGAAGTGAAATTTAATTAACTAATAAAAGTCGCAATTTTAGGTAACTATTTAAGTAATACATTAATAGTGATAGGTATCTTGTTGTAGCGTATAAATCATTTATGAAATAGAATTTTTTCTGTTTGAATCTCAACAACCATTTACAAGCTTTTGTATAGCCTAAACCCCTCCTATACAAAATTGCAGGGTAAATCGTAGGTCTTGTGGTGGTGCACGCCATGTTAGTACAAGTAGTAGTAGGTTGAAAATGGGCAATTTAGGAAAAAAAAGTTTTGGAAAATCAATAGTCTTTTAACAAAACAACTATTAAGCCTCAACTAAAGAATACTTTCAATTTAAGATTTTATATTACATTTTTGACATTACTCGACAAGGTTTTTTACATAAATATTGCATTCTTATTAATATTTTAATCCATTAATGTACAGGAATGATGTCCGATCCAAGTTTCTTGCGTCAGTTACTGGAAATGAATTGCGACCTGATCACTATAGGTCAGCAAAAAGCAACTAAAGAACATTTAAAGAAGTCGAAAAAGCTGGACGATATGGAGAAAATTAGTAAAGCTGGTTTCGGCCTGTATAAGTTTGTACAAGCAGTATTAGGGTACTGCCTTGTTTTTCGCGAGGTAAAACCGAAAAAGGACAGGGTAGAGGCTTTGCAAAAGGAATACGATGCGGCCAAAAAGAGTCTCGATAAACTCTATAACGAAATCGCCAAATTAGAAGCTGATCTAGCAATCTTAAATGAAAAATTCGAAATTGCCATGAAAAGAAAGCAAGAACTGCAAGAAGAAACGGACATTATGATGAGAAGACTGATTGCTGCAGAGAAACTGATGACGGGTCTTTCATCAGAGTTTAAAAGATGGACGGCAGACTTGGCAAATCTTCATGTGGAAAGAGCAAAACTGGTCGGTAACTGTTTATTATCATCTGCGTTTCTTAGTTACGCCGGTCCATTCAGTTACGAATTTCGTAAAGAAATGATTTATTACGACTGGCAAAACGACATCATCAACAGGGAAATTCCCATAACTCAGCCTTACAGAATCGAAGTAAACTTGACGAACGACGTGGAAATTAGCAAATGGAACTCAGAGAACTTACCTCCAGACGAATTATCCATACAAAACGGCATCTTGACTCTACGAGGTTCTCGATTTCCCGTCTGCATCGATCCTCAGCAGCAAGCCCTGAACTGGATAAAAAAGAAAGAAGAAAAGACCAACCTGAAAGTTCTCAGCTTTACCGATCCGGATTTCCTAAAGTTCCTGGACATGGCCATCAAATATGGAACGCCCATTCTCTTTCAAGACATCGACGACTATGTCGATCCGGTCATCAACAACGTCTTGGAAAGAAACATCAAAAACATAAGCGGAAGAGTGTTTGTAATACTCGGCGACAAGGAAGTAGACTATGATCCCAATTTTCGAATGTATCTCACGACAAAATTATCAAATCCTGCCTTCAGTCCCGCTGTCTATGCGAACGGTCTTGTAATCAATTACACTGTTACACTGACTGGCTTGGAAGATCAGCTTTTGGGGGTCGTGGTAAGAAACGAGCGTCGCGATTTAGAAGAACAAAGAGAAACGTTAATCGCAGAAACTAGCGAAAACAAAAATCTTTTGCAACAAATAGAAGACGCACTACTGAGAGAGCTGTCCACGTGTCAAGGGAACATGTTAGACAACGTTGAACTCGTGGATACGTTAGAAAACACAAAAACAAAAGCAGCTGAGGTGACGTCCAAGCTCGAACTTGCCCAGCAAACCGGCAAAGACATTGAAAAGTTAAGAGACGGCTACCGATTGGTTGCGAGACGAGGTGCAATACTATTTTTCGTCCTATCGGACATGGCAGGTGTCAATGCCATGTACCAGTTCGCCCTTGGGCCCTACTTAGAAGTATTTGCCTATTCATTGCGCAAGGCCCTTCCACACACTGTTTTGGCCAAAAGACTCCTGAACATCATTAACTGTCTCACCAAGAACGTTTACGACTTTGGCTGCACGGGAATCTTTGAACGACACAAGCTACTGTATTCCTTCCAAATGACTGTCAAATTGGAATTAGCAAAGGAAAAAATCCTTCAAAGTGAAGTAGACTTCTTTATAAAAGGGAACGTAAGTCTCGAAAAGTCAGGAATACCATGCCCCGCTGAATTTATATCGCCTCAGGGATGGGAAGACATAGTTAAACTTTCTACAGATTTCCCGGAACCTTTTGAAAAACTGACAAGTGTAAGAAACAAGTAGTTTACTGGACTAGCATTAGCTACTTAAGGATTCTTTTATTTCAGGATATAACGAAGCACGTAAGTGATTGGCGACAATGGTACGATTTGGACTCACCAGAATCCACCCAATTTCCCGACGAGTACACGGAAAAGTGTAATCCTTTCAATGTTCTTATGCTGATACGATGCTTCCGTATTGACCGAGTCTACAGAGCAGTCAGTAACTACATCACTGAGACCATGGGCGAAGAATACATAATGCCTCCAGTGATCAGTTTGGACAATATATTTGATCAAAGCAGCGCTCACACACCCGTAGTTTTCATCTTAAGTCCCGGATCGGATCCTACAGCTGAACTAATGAAATTGGCAGACAGGTGCGGAATGGGTGGAGGAAAATTCCGATATCTTTCGCTTGGTCAGGGCCAAGAACCGGCTGCTATCGCTTTGCTGGAGACGGCAGTCGCTAGGGGACAATGGCTCATGTACCAAAATTGTCACTTGCTGATATCATTCATAAGACTACTGGAAAAACAGTTGGAAAAAGTTTCTAAACCACATCCAGATTTTCGTTTGTGGCTAACGACAGATCCAGTTGGAAATTTTCCAATTGGGATTTTACAGAGGTAAAGTAGAGTAAACAAATTTATCATAGGTAGAAAATAACAAACTCCTTCACACCACCAAAATGGATTTATTTCCTTTCAGATCTTTGAAAGTGGTAACAGAACCTCCGAACGGACTGAAACTTAATCTTCGTAACACTTATTTCAAAATGCGTCCTCAAACGTTAGAGGCGTGTTCGCATCCTGCCTTCAAATCCTTGGTTTACGTGTTGGCATTTTTCCACGCGGTCGTCCAGGAACGAAGAAAATACGACAAAATCGGTTGGAATATAAGCTACGACTTTAACGAATCAGACTTTAATGTGTGTGTCCAAATACTGGACACCTACCTGACAAAAGCGCAAGCACTCAAAGACACTCGAATACCATGGGGAAGTCTAAAATACCTTATCGGAGAGGTCATGTATGGAGGAAGAGTTATTGACGATTTCGACAGGAGAATTGTCAAAACATACATGAACGAGTACATGGGAGACTTCCTTTTCGACAGTTTTCAACCATTCCATTTCTATAGAGACCGTAATGTGGATTACACAATACCACCAGATGGTATTAAAGACAACTATATCGGTGAATACAAAATATTTTTACCTACATGTACTTTGATAAGTATTGTAACTTTCACCCTTTCACTTTTCAGAAATAATCGACACGTACCCTCTAGCGAACACCCCCGAAGTTTTTGGATTACATCCAAACGCAGAAATTGGTTATTTTACCCAAGCTGCCAAAGAAATGTGGAAACTGTTGATAGAACTTCAACCACAAACTGGTAAGAAATCATAATTTTTTATTATAAGAGTAAAAAAAAACAAAAGGGAAAAAAAAATTCTATGAGTTTCACTACAATCGCTATAATATCTAACGATATCGTTTCGACCAAAGGATCTGTGTAAAATTATTTTTAATTAGATATCTATTACTAAAATGATTCGCAAGTTGCACGTATTTAAGCTCAAAGTCGATATATTTTCTATTTAAACATTTTCACGCTGCAGACGACTATTTAAAATACGTAAGGGCACAGGAAAAGGGTAAGTTAAAAGAGTCAGTGTTGCATGGGTGGCACTGAACATTAATGAATTAAACTAAAAAAAGGCTCCCCTCTAATTATCACAAGTAGTGTAACTTTGACATTACCAATTCTTCAAAAAGGTTTCCTGTGGTAATTAGGGGTGGATCATGTCTGTCAAGCTAGCACACCCTCATCACAAAATCGCAAAACAATTGAGTGCTTTTTTTAATGCTCTAATTAATAAATCTCTTTTACTTTATGATTACCTATTTAATTATTTCTTGTACGCATGCCTGCATGTACGTACAAACAGCTTCTGGAAGAGGCAATCGTATGCGATAATGTATTAGTGAACTAATTCAAAAAAAAAAATACAGGTGGTGGTGGTGAAGGAATTAGCCGAGAAGAGTTTATTACGAATATTGCATCGGACATTTTGAAAAAAATCCCTCCCGATTACGAAGTTGCAAAAGTTCGAACGTTCTTCCGATTAAGCATGACCCCGACCATTATAGTATTGCTTCAAGAGTTAGAAAGATTCAATAGACTGATTAAATCGATAAGGACAAGCCTGAATCTATTGAATAAAGCTTTGGCCGGAGAAATTGGGATGGACGCCACCCTGGACAATATTGCTTATTCCCTTTTTAACGGTCAGTTGCCGGCACTTTGGAGGAAATTAGCCCCGGCAACTTGTAAATCGCTCGGGGGTTGGATGGAACATTTTGAAAGACGGCAGAGTCAATACGCCGAATGGGCAAGTTATAAATTAATATTGTAAAATTATCAACAATAGACACCCATCATCATAAGGTCCTCAGTCCTAAGACTGGTTGGACACGCACCTCCTACTTCATCCTATCCTGAACCAGAACATCCCACATCCTTAACTATTTGTGAACAGTAATGTAACCTAGGCCTAGCTCTACTCCTCTTAACTCCTGTTTCTTCTTCTAATATGTGTCTATAACTAGTCCTTCATGCCTGAAAAGGTCTTGTAGCAACCTATCTCGCCTATTTCTTATTGACTTACATAGTGACCTCTGTTTTCCCAAAGAATACTTCCTCATTCCTAACCTTCACCAATAAATTACATTATTGATCCAGACGTTTTTAATAACTTTAAATGGTGCTGTCTTATTTCATAATTTAAATCATTTCGTCCTAAATTTTTACAACCCTTTACTGTATCCGTTACTGACCCGTGATTATATTCAATAAGAAGAAGACAAACTATTGAACTTTTCCAGGCGGCAAAGGGCGATCCTATAGCAATATGGATATCGGGTCTACACATCCCCGAAACTTATTTGGCCGCTTTAGTTCAAATTGCTTGTCGACAAAATAATTGGCCTTTGGACAGGTCTACAGTGTACACCATCGTAACAGAATTTGTTGCTTCGGAGGAGATCGAGCTACCTCCTATGCCAGTAAGTAATTTTAAAGTATTTTTAATGACCTTTTTCTAACATTCCATTTGGTTAATCAATTGTAAATCCGATACAACTATTCTCGAATCAAAGCAAAAGGACTAAACCAAATGCAGCATCTTCTTCCTCATGACTTCTCGATATCTTCGTACTTCCGAAATTGACCCGGATATAAATAATTTTATATCACAAGTATTTTATTTATAAAGAATATTAAAGTAATTCTTATGGTGTTGTGCAGGGTAATTGTTACGTGGAAGGGTTGTACATTGAAGGCGCAAGATGGGATATCGAAAACAATTGCTTACAAAGGTCGAGACCGAAAGTATTAATTGAAGCCCTGCCTATATTAAAAGTAATTCCAATCGAGGTGCATCGTCTAAGATTACAGAAAACATTAAGAACCCCGGTGTATACAACGTCTTTACGTAGGAATGCAATGGGGGTGGGACTGGTGTTCGAAGCTGATCTCCGAACTCCTGAACATCTAAGCCATTGGATACTTCAAGGAGTATGTCTTGTTTTAAATACAGATTAATTTTTTAAACGTATTTTAATTTTATTTAAATATATTGTTTTTAATTATATAGTAACGTTTTATTAATACGTTAAGATAGTTGTGATGAAAACAAAACAAATAATAACCAAAATTAAGTCTACCTATCAGAGGTTAAACCTAATCGGTACTCAAAAATGTCCCAATGTTGCTTTAATAGGAAACAAAGCATACAACATATTGTTCGCATTTGATAGTCATTTCATCATATTTAAATCAACAACAACAACAGTAACAATTTACATTTATCTAAAAATCTACATAAACGTTTAAAAAGAGTACACCTACCTTTGAACAAGTAGGTACCGCTGCTGCTCAACAGGTTATGTTCAGTTCCTTTCCTAGATTTATCCAATAATGTACTCATGCTAAATAAAACACAACACTTTCACATTTAAAACCGAAATAATTATCAACGACAAAGTAATTAATCACTCTTTAAACTTATTTTGTCTGTACGTACACTGCAACTTACTACTTACCGATCGGCCACATCTTGAGAAGTGAGTCATAAACTAATACATAATTCAAAATGGAGAGTTCATAACCTACTCGGTCTTAAAACAAAATACATAATCGTAAAAAGTATACATACAGGGTGCTCAATTACTTGAGGCAATTAATAAGATTTAAAACAGTGAATAAAAAATAAACAAAAAAAGGCAATAAATAATTTANTATTTCATAGAAATATGCAAAAATTATATCGAAATTTAAATTCTTTCTAAACGAAAATGTTTTTTTTTTATATCTACGTTTAACAAAATCACTACCCTAAAGTAGACAACTGAATAATTTTATTATGTATTATGAATTTTACTACCCAAAATTGTGGTGTTATAGGCGGATGCTATAAATACCGTAGATAGAAGGGGTTAAAAAAGAGGAGGTATTAGAAAGAGGAGAACAGAGGGTGTTATCGAAATCAGTAAAAATAGACGAGATAGGTCGGTAGGACACCTACCCGGACACAAAGGGCTAGTTATAGATATATTAGAAGTAGAAGCAGGAGTTAAGAGGGGTAGAGGTAAACGCAGATTAGAATATTGTTCTCAAAGGGTTAAAGATGTATGTATGTTAGAGATGAAATGTATGAAATTGAGATGCGTGTCGAAGTAGGTGATGATGGTGATGATATTTATTATAATAAACATGTGGGTATGCATTTAAGAAAGTATTGGGTTGTTCGGAAAGTCATTTCGTTTTTTCCCGACAGAGGATTTAATTGTATTCTTTTGCATCCAACTTCACATTTAAGCCGTATAATTTTTATATGCTTTGAGAGCTCATATAGCAAGGCTTGTGTGTGAAAAATTCCAATTAATTCTACGCAGTAGTTTTTGGTTGGTGCCCTTTTAAATATGGAGAGCGATAAGCAGCATTTTCGACATATCTTACTGTTTTACTACAGAAAGGGTAAAAATGCTGTTCAAGCCAGAAAGAAATTGACTGATGTGTATGGAGAAGGTGTGTTGACAGTACGCCAGTGCCAGAACTGGTTCGCTAAATTTCGATCCGGCAATTTTGATGTCGAAGATGCACCACGTTCGGGAAGGCCGGTTGAAGCTGATAAAGACGCGATAAAGGCATTAGTTGATGTGAACCGGCGAATAACAACACGTGAGATCGGATTGAGGTTAAATTTATCAAATTCAACAGTTTATGACCACTTGAAAGGCCTGGGATTATCCTCGAAGCTCGATGTATGGGTTCCCCATGTTCTCACAGAGAGAAATCTGTGTCGCCGCATTGACGTCTGCGATTCGCTTCTCAAACGTCACGAAAATGATCCGTTTTTGAAGCGCATCATCACTGGGGACGAAAAATGGGTTGTATACAACAACGTCAAACGCAAGAGGTCATGGAGCAAAAAAGATGAACCGGCTCAAACCATTTCCAAAGCCGATATTCACCAAAAAAAGGTGATGCTGTCTGTTTGGTGGGATTTTAAAGGAATCGTTTTTTTTTAGCTTTTACCGGATAACACAACGATTAATTCGGAAGTCTACTGTCATCAGCTGGACAAACTGAATGATGCACTTCAACAGAAAAGGTCAGAACTAATCAACAGGAAAGGTGTAGTGTTTCACCAAGACAACGCGAGACCTCACACAAGTTTGGTCACTCGCCAAAAGCTTTTACAGCTTGAATGGGATACAATCCTACACCCACCATATTCTCCAGACCTGGCACCATCGGATTATTATTTGTTCCGGTCACTCCAAAATTTTTTAGACGGTAAAACCTTCACCTCAAATGAAGAGGTCAAAAACCTCCTCGATCAGTTTTTTGCCAGCAAAGGCCAAAAATTTTATGAACGTGGAATTATGCTACTACCAGAAAGATGGCAAAAGGTGTTGGACCAGAACACTCAATATGTAATTTAATAAAGTATTTGTTTATTATACGAAAACTGTCTTTCATTTCCACAAAAAAAAGCGAAATGACTTTCCGAACAACCCTATATATGCTATTGAGTAATAGTAATATTTATTATAAACAATAATTAATGGATTTTATTGCAACACCTATCCTCCTACCTAAATTGCACATTGTCTTTTGTACTATTTCGTAACGTCTCCGTACGATTCCTAAGATAAATCGAAGACAAATGTCTACATTACAACATTCTACAATAAGAGCTTAATCGAAAGACTTCTTATCTTAAAGAGCTCGTTTTTTTTTAATGCAGGCACAAACGATTTTGTTTGTAAGATTGTAACAGTCATTTTACTTTCCTTTAAACTAATCAGTTTTGCGTTCGTCGTGGACTGTTGCAGATGATAGTTAATTAGAAGTTAAACAAACGATAGCGAATGCAAGTAAGTTTTTACAATTTTATTGTTGTAATTGTTCTTTTTATGGTAGGTACACTTCAGCGTTTGTTATTTGTGATAGAAATGTGCCGATAATTTAAAGAGAAAGTTCGGTTATTGTTCTATCTTTGTTCGTACATGAAACATACCATATGTACCTACACATAGTATAATAAGTGTATGTATATGTATATAAATATAATGTTATTAGATACTTAATTAGATAGAATGTGCTAAACAATGCGTAATTATTTATTTAATAGTTTTTCAAGAGTAATAATTAATTAGGTAATATATGCTAATTGAAACATAAAAAGCAAGTCCACTAATAAAATTGGACCATATAATTCTTATAAGTACAAATACGTATTACAAATTGTACTTATTTATAGGAGCTAAATTGGTTGCTTTTTCATAAAGTCATTAAAAACGTAATCACTTTAAAATTGCCCGATTTTTTAATTTTTTTTTGGTTTTCAGGGACCACTAATTGAACTTTTATGTTAAACCAATTCATATGATAAAAAGTTACTACCAAAAATTAATAATCGTCCTGTTGTTTAGTGTTGTATCACAACTACACATTTTTATAAAAGTCGGAATAATTGAAATAAGTAAAAAGCTATTGAATTAGAATCACACTTGTAGAATAACAATAACAAATTTTTGTTTTATTTACAGTACTACTACCTATTTTATTTTATGTTTCTGTTATCATTGGTGTATTTTTAATGCATTTACTTATTATTTCATAGAAATATGCAAAAATTATATCGAAAATAACAAAAGTGAGTGCTTTTTTCTTTCCTTTAGAAATCGTATGCCTTACAGACTTGTAGAAATTAATTTTACAAATTCAAAATTATATTTTGTGGGCAATTGGCGTCGAAGCTGTGACACAAAAATTGTGCAAAATTAGTTTTAATTTGGAGTACCTTTTTACTAATTTCTTAAAAAGTATTTGAGTTCTAAATAAATGTACATGATCCCAAGTAACTGCTTAATTGTGTAGTTACGCTTTTTTGCAACTTGCCCCATTTTAATTTTTTACAACATCGTTGGTACCATTTTTTGGTACTACACAGAGAAAATGAAAATCGAAAATTTACCTAAATATTAAACCGATATTTACAATTTTTCCCACTATCCCGTTGCTTCGTAAGCGAAAATAATAAAAATTACAATTTGGACCCGAATTTGTAAAAATAAAATCCCAGCAGAAATAAATTTACTAGGTATTTTAGTTGATATTACAAATTAAATTGTAATAATTAAGAAACTTGAAATAATTTTTAAAGAAACATGTCAAAATTGAGATTATTACAAATTAGCTAATAAATTCTACTATTTCTACGACAAATTCAGTAATTTACAATCGAAAATTTTCTCCGTGTCATCATCATCATCATAAGGTCATCAGTCTTAAGACTGGTTGGACACGTACCTCCACTCTTTCCTATCCTGAGTTAAACTTCGCATTTCCCTAAAACTAGAACAGCCCACATCCTTAACTATTTGCGAAGAGTAATCTAATCTNGTTCAGTTTAATTTTGCCGGTTTTGGATTATAAAGTCAAAATTTTAAATTTTAATTGCAACAGTAAATCTACTAACCCATATACTTGCCAAAAAGTAGAGAAAGATACCCTTATCTTTCTCGGTTAGACGCAGGTATCAAACACTTTACTTACACTTTATAAAATGTGTACATCTTTCTCTCTGTTTAAACCGTTTGTAGAGTGTCTCTCTTTTATTACTTGTCAACGTCACTATAACTTATTTAAAATTCATGATGCAATCGGGGGTATAGCAATAAAAGAGAGACAAACTTTACAAACTATTTAAATAGAGAGAAAGATGCCCAAATTTTATAAGTACCAACAGTGTTCGTTAGCCAAGAAAGATAAGGCTATCTTTCTCTTATTTGTGTTAGCTAAACGGGTAAGTAGATTTACTGTTTCAGTAATAAACAATAAAGTAAAAGATTTAAAATTTTGACTTTATAATCAAAAACGGGAAGATAAACTGAACCGACTATAAGTCCGCCCTCAAATCACCTAAAAATCATATACGTAAACGTCTACAAAACTTATTGATAACGGGCTGTATCATTTATTCATTTTTCAACAGTGCTGCTATACGAAAAACTAAATGCGCAAGTAACAAATAATACGTTGCTACATTGCAGTTAAACATTATTAACACTGTTAATTTTTGAAAACACGATCATTTGTATCACAATCGGTGTTCTAGAAAGTTGATATGAAATAGTCTTTTTAACAATACCATTGTTACATAAAAATAAACTTGGTTTAGCCATAAATATATCTCGGTTATCTATGCGTTCAAAATCCTTGGAGAATTTTTGTGGACTTTGTAGAGATTCGTAGCATTGTTAAATGTTTTTAAGTCAAGTCAATTTAATTCATCTGATACACTGATCTTGATCTTACTGGTTCATTATCGACATTCGACAGGTAGTAGTGCACAATCGGATCAAGGCAAGAAAATAAAAAGTCTTTTGAATGCTAAGATCTAATACCAAGGTAAATAAATATACTCTTAATTGGTGCTATGAACTTGTTACATATTATGCTTCCATTTTATTTATTATTGTATTTTATATATTTCAAAGTTGTACCCTTATTAAGTATTTTGTTTTATTTATTTTCTGTTCTTGATTAAATTTTCCTAAGGTAAATGCTATTAATATCACTTGCTAATTGTATGTTTAGAAGGTATAAAAGACTTAATTTAACTTTTCTTGGACAGATGAAAATGGACAATGACGTTGGCCCGCAGATCGTTAAAATCGAGAGACCTGTGTACGAACAGGAACAATTGCATCAGGATGGAGATTATTTTAAACCAACCAAAAATAGTGAGTACTTAGTTAAAACTTTTTTTAATCACATATTTTTTATTACATACAACACGTAATCCACCAACTAAAGCATAAGCCTTAAGTGTGCTACTCAAAAATGAGAAACATTACACAATTTTTCAACTTTTATTTTCTATTCTAATGAATAAATTAAAAACAAAAAGGTATAGGTCGCTTTTGGGATTAATCCGAAAGAAAGTAGAAAGAATTTTCACAAAATCAGTCGTAATTAATTCCTTTACATATAAGTAGAGTATTTTAAGTCTTTGATAAGAAACTACATCCTACTTATTAGTAGTCACTTTATAGAATAATGTCTCCTTTTGAACTTAGAATGGGCTATTAAATGATTTAATTTTCGTTTTTTCCACAACATATTACAAGCGAGTTGAGTGTGATATTTCTGTGACTAACTGATTAGTTCGTACAGACTATATGTTAATGACGTAATAATTTTACAGTGTACAGAATTTTTTAAAAATAAAATAATATGCGTACAGATACGAATATGGAAACCATTAAATTTGTTCGTGATTTATTTATTGCTGTTATTATTACCCTGCAAGGGCATATTCAGAATTATGCTAAAATGCTACTTTACTAACATCTGTAAATAACATTTTAGCATGTTCCTCAAGGTAGCATTCAACGAAGAAACGTTAAAAATTAATATTTAGGCTAAATAATTATTTAAATGAATGAAATAATTNTACCTAATACAATTCATAGAATTTAGTAGTTACAGACGCGGCTTATAAACAAAGTTTTATTTTTATTATTTCTCAACACAAGAACTATTGTTTAGAAATTTGTTTGGATTAGCACCTAGATTAAACAGAAAATTACATGATAAATTATGTATTTTGTTCATATTTACTCAATTACGTTATAAAGCGGTAGGTACTTCATTGCCGCAATAATTACGTATACATATTTACCGATTTAGATTTTTTTAAATTTAATTTTAGATGTGATTATATAATTATAAATGTTTACCTGCTTTTTCGTTAGCGCGTAATTAGTTTATCTATTTTTGTTTTTATTTTTTAGAAATTCTAAAAGGTAATCGATAATAAATTCTGTTTTCCTTTTGGGCTGTGAAATTATAAAAATGACTACATATAGGATGTAAATTTGTCACTCCATGCATGAAAGTTCGAGGCACAATCTAATTGATCTGATAAATGAATTTTTCAATCGAAATTGTGTTAAAACTTCGTTCTGCAAGTTGCATTTGAAATGGCAAAGGACTTTCGATTGGTTACTCATCCAGTATGTTTGGTGTGCTTTGTTATTCCGTTTTAGAATCGGTTAATACTGATAATATAATAGATACTTATTAATGATATTTAAAAAGAATTTTAAAAGTACCTAACAAGCGCTTAAACTGTATTATGTTTTTTGAGTATTTATCATATTTTTTAATAAAAACAGTGTATTTTGCGTTAGCACAAAATGGAAGATAAAAGTAACATGTCCCGAATATGTTTTTAAATTTTGTATGTTTTTTAAACGTCGATTTAACAAGTAAAACAGACTAATTACTACTAATACACACATAAACACAGATAAAAAGAAACAAAGGCAAATTAATGATTTATTTTATTAGTAAGTAATTAAGTTTCTGAGTTTAGTCTTTTAAAACTTTTTGATATAATTATTACTCTTGCTTTGAAAATACAATGAAAATTAAAAATTAAGAAAATTTGCTGCCTTGTTGTTATTTTTTTTTTAGGAATCAAAGAACTTTTCTCATCTTGTACGAAATGTAAACCACTGTCTCTTGTTACAAGCGTCTTACCCATCACAGTATGGCTCAGAGAATATAACTGGAGTCGAGATTTAGTTGGAGATTTAATTTCAGGTTTTACAGTTGCTGTAATGCATATACCTCAAGGTACATTGCATTTTATTTAACTATTATTATTAAGGGACTCAATCGTTGGTAAAACCACAAGCGCACACACCAAAAATCATTTGCCAAACACGTCGAAAAATAGTTCTTTTAAAAAAATTATTTTTAATGACAATTATGAAAATCAAAAAGCTTTAGTCGACAAATTAATATTAGAATAGAAGAATCACCAAAACTAGAGATTCTTCAAAATGTTCGAAAAAGACACCACACGCTATCTGCAATCAACAATTTTCCTCAAAACATATTCCTCGTACTCCGTCATATAGACATTATAACTGTTTTATGAGTTTTCTGCACATATAGGTACATGTGCAGGTACTTTTCATTAGATATCACTCATGGCCATGTATGCACAATGTTTGTCTGCAAGATTTCGAAGCTTTTTGATCAAAACTTCGCGAAAATACATGTATGTGTTCCTGTGAGCCGTGTAGTCAGTCATCCCGCACACTTTTTTCTTCCATCCTCATTGCATAATCATCAACATAAGGTCGTCAGTCCTAAGACTGGTTGGACACGCACCTCCACTCTTTCCTATCCTGAGCTAATCTTCGCATTTCCCTAAAACTAGAACAACCCACATCCTTAACTACTTGCGAACAGTAATCTAATCTAGGTCTACCTCTACCCTTCCTAACTCCCGTTTCTGCCTCTAATATGTCTCTGACTAGATCTTTATGCCTAAAAAGGTGTCCTACCAAACTATCTCGTCTATTTCTTATTGACTTCCATAGAGTCCTCTGTTTTCTTATTCTTTCTAATATCTCTTCATTTCTAACCTTCTCTATCCATAGTATCCTCATCATTCGCCTGTAACACCACATTTCGAACGATTTTAATCTTTTCTTTTCCACTGCACCCATCGTCCATGTTTCGCATCCGTACGGCGCCGTACTCCAAACATACACCTTTAACAATCTTTTTCCAATTTCTAAATTAAATTGGTTTCTCATTAAAATTACCCAATCAAAAACAAAACATATGTACTTTCACGGTGTGTGTCCCCTGTACATAGTTGGATTTTCTTTGCGTATAGATCTATATCTTCTATTAAAATTTGCACTACCTTTTGTAGGCATGGCATACGCCTTATTGGGAAACGTTTCCCCAATTGTTGGTATTTATATGGCATTCTTTCCTGTATTAATTTATTTTTTGCTGGGCACATCTCGGCATAATTCAATGGGTAAGACAACTAAAAATTAATCTTTAATGTTAGTTCCTTTAAAAACAAAATGCGTTCAAAAAAAATATTAAATATTTTTTCACCTTGTACAAGTAGCTGTTTATAACGTAATTATTATAAATGAACTAACTGTTGTTTATTTTTTTTTGTAAAAATATTTTTTTTCAATTATTTATTTCGATGGGTTTGTAGGAACGTTTGCTATAGTTTGTTTAATGACTGGTAAAGTTGTTTTGAAGTATGCCGATCCGTATTATTTTAAGATGGAACTAAATGATAATTTGATAAAGAATAATTCAACTGAATTAAGTAATATTGGATTTTCACCCATTGAAGTAGCAACCGCGGTAACATTCCTTGTTGGAATAATCCAGGTACCTACACTTCGATTAAGCATACATAATAAGTGTTGTATAACACAAATAATTTCGAAATATTCTAAAAATTTACCTAATACAATTCATAGAATTTAGTAGTTACAGACGCGGCTTATAAACAAAGTTTTATTTTTATTATTTCTCAACACAAGAACTATTGTTTAGAAATTTGTTTGGATTAGCACCTAGATTAAACAGAAAATTACATGATAAATTATGTATTTTGTTCATATTTACTCAATTACGTTATAAAGCGGTAGGTACTTCATTGCCGCAATAATTACGTATACATATTTACCGATTTAGATTTTTTTAAATTTAATTTTAGATGTGATTATATAATTATAAATGTTTACCTGCTTTTTCGTTAGCGCGTAATTAGTTTATCTATTTTTGTTTTTATTTTTTAGAAATTCTAAAAGGTAATCTAACATAACCTACCCTAACTCAACCCAGCCTCCTTCTATTTTAATTCTAAGGTCATTACTCATTACATTTTGAGTTTTTTACAGTGTGGAATGTATACATTCCGATTAGGAATTGCCAGTATGCTTCTTTCTGAGTCGCTTGTTTCCGGCTTCACAACCGGAGCTGCTGTGCAAGTTATGACATCTCAAATTAAAGACCTTTTTGGTTTGAGTATCGAGAAAATGAGCGGGAAATTTGAAGTTATATATGTACGTAATAATGTAATGCTACATTACAAAAAATACTTAACTGATTTCTTTTAATAGACATATTTGAATATATTTCAAAACATCACAACTACCAATGTTACTGCCCTTTTAATATCGACTATAACCATTTTTATTTTGACTCTTAACAACGAAATAATTAAGGTTAGTAAAAGTACCTGAAAAGTACCTATAAATTGGTCGTTACCGATTAAATTATTTATTTATTTTAGCCCAAAGTGGCTAAGTTGTGTTCGTTTCCTATTCCAATTGAACTGATAGCAGTTGTAGCAGGGACTCTACTGTCTAAATTTTTATTTTTGGACACGGAATACAGCATTAAAACTGTGGGTGATATTCCACAAGGGTGAGTGTCGAGGAATATCTCGCATTTTTAAACAGTTTTATAATGTTAATAGCAATATACACAGACACGAAATGATGGACTTATAAAATACTTAGTCCTCAATTTTTACGTGTAAGTCCTTAAACAATTACGACACATATTTATATTTAAGCTAGACGTTATATAGGGTTGTTCGGAAAGTCATTTGGTTTTTTTTTGTGGAAATGAAAGACAGTTTTCGTATAATAAACAAATACTTTATTAAATTATATATTGACCGTTCTGGTCCAACACCTTTTGCCATCTTTCTGGTAGTAGCATAATTCCACGCTCATAAAATTTTTGGTCTTTGCTGGCAAAAAACTGATCGAGGAGGTTTTTGACCTCCTCATTTGAGGTGAAGGTTTTACCGTCTAAAAAATTTTGGAGTGACCGGAACAAATAATAATCCGATGGTGCCAGGTCTGGAGAATATGGTGGGTGTAGCATTGTATCCCATTCAAGCTGTAAAAGCTTTTGGCGAGTGACCAAACTTGTGTGAGGTCTCGCGTTGTCTTGGTGAAACACTACACCTTTCCTGTTGATTAGTTCTGACCTTTTCTGTTGAAGTGCATCATTCAGTTTGTCCAGCTGATGACAGTAGACTTCCGAATTAATCGTTGTGTTATCCGGTAAAAGCTAAAAAAAAACGATTCCTTTAAAATCCCACCAAACAGACAGCATCACCTTTTTTTGGTGAATATCGGCTTTGGAAATGGTTTGAGCCGGTTCATCTTTTTTGCTCCATGACCTCTTGCGTTTGACGTTGTTGTATACAACCCATTTTTCGTCCCCAGTGATGATGCGCTTCAAAAACGGATCATTTTCGTGACGTTTGAGAAGCGAATCGCAGACGTCAATGCGGCGACACAGATTTCTCTCTGTGAGAACATGGGGAACCCATACATCGAGCTTCGAGGATAATCCCAGGCCTTTCAAGTGGTCATAAACTGTTGAATTTGATAAATTTAACCTCAATCCGATCTCACGTGTTGTTATTCGCCGGTTCACATCAACTAATGCCTTTATCGCGTCTTTATCAGCTTCAACCGGCCTTCCCGAACGTGGTGCATCTTCGACATCAAAATTGCCGGATCGAAATTTAGCGAACCAGTTCTGGCACTGGCGTACTGTCAACACACCTTCTCCATACACATCAGTCAATTTCTTTCTGGCTTGAACAGCATTTTTACCCTTTCTGTAGTAAAACAGTAAGATATGTCGAAAATGCTGCTTATCGCTCTCCATATTTAAAAGGGCACCAACCAAAAACTACTGCGTAGAATTAATTGGAATTTTTCATACACAAGCCTTGCTATATGAGCTCTCAAAGCATATAAAAATTATACGGCTTAAATGTGAAGTTGGGTGCAAAAGAATACAATTAAATCCTCTGTCGGGAAAAAAGGAAATGACTTTCCGAACAACCCAATACTTTGTTAAATGCATACCCACATGTTTATTATAATGAATATCATCACCATCATCACCTACTTCGACACGCATCTCAATTTCATACATTTCATCTCTAACATACATACATCTTTAACCCTTTGAGAACAATATTCTAATCTGCGTTTCTAAGTTCTAAGTTCAAAATTATCGTTTTTAGACTTCCGGAGCCCATTCTTCCACAACTTTCTTTATTTTCAAATATAGTTGTCGATTGTATAATGATTGCCATTGTGTCTTATGCGTTAACCCTGTCCATGGGTTTAATATTTGCTCAAAAATTGAATTATGAAATTGACGCAAATCAAGAACTTTTAGCTCTTGTAAGTAGAATGATTCATAATTAGTCGGTTTTCGTAACTGCCGATATTAATATTTTATCTTACAGGGTATAGGAAATTTATTTGGTTCATTTTTTTCTTGCATGCCCTACTGTGCCTCTATATCACGTTCTTTAATTCAGCAAACCGTTGGGGGAAAAACCCAACTGGCATCAATTACATCATGTTCAATATTGGTTTTTGTTTTGATGTGGATAGGACCATTTTTTGAACCTTTGCCAAAGGTACATGTAATTATCCTTGTTTAAAGGGCGATATTTAAAACAACATATCAATTTTAGGCCGTTTTGGCAAGTATTATTGTGGTTGCCCTTAAAGGAATGCTAATGAATGTAAAAGATTTTTTTAAATTTAATTTTAGATGTGATTATATAATTATAAATGTTTACCTGCTTTTTCGTTAGCGCGTAATTAGTTTATCTATTTTTGTTTTTATTTTTTAGAAATTCTAAAAGGTAATCTAACATAACCTACCCTAACTCAACCCAGCCTCCTTCTATTTTAATTCTAAGGTCATTACTCATTACATTTTGAGTTTTTTACAGTGTGGAATGTATACATTCCGATTAGGAATTGCCAGTATGCTTCTTTCTGAGTCGCTTGTTTCCGGCTTCACAACCGGAGCTGCTGTGCAAGTTATGACATCTCAAATTAAAGACCTTTTTGGTTTGAGTATCGAGAAAATGAGCGGGAAATTTGAAGTTATATATGTACGTAATAATGTAATGCTACATTACAAAAAATACTTAACTGATTTCTTTTAATAGACATATTTGAATATATTTCAAAACATCACAACTACCAATGTTACTGCCCTTTTAATATCGACTATAACCATTTTTATTTTGACTCTTAACAACGAAATAATTAAGGTTAGTAAAAGTACCTGAAAAGTACCTATAAATTGGTCGTTACCGATTAAATTATTTATTTATTTTAGCCCAAAGTGGCTAAGTTGTGTTTTGTACTTATTTATAGGAGCTAAATTGGTTGCTTTTTCATAAAGTCATTAAAAACGTAATCACTTTAAAATTGCCCGATTTTTTAATTTTTTTTTGGTTTTCAGGGACCACTAATTGAACTTTTATGTTAAACCAATTCATATGATAAAAAGTTACTACCNTAAATCGTTGTACTTTTCCGTATCGATTATTAAAAAAAATCACGAATAATTTCACATTAGAAATATTTTATTTGAATTTTTTTTTTGTTTTATATTTGATGATAAAAAGTTAGAAATGTGCTGAAGCTCCGAATTTTCGAGCCTCCTCAAAAAAAAAAAACGCTGTCCCACTTGATGGCCATGCCCTGAATAGTTCGGATTGGAATTTTTTGTTAAGGAAATGTTTATTGCGCACGCCTAAAAGAATCCATCAGGCTCTAGTAATAATAGAGACTATTTTCCACAATTCACGTGATACATGTGACGTTTGAGCATCGTCGTTGGTCGCAGAAAGTGTTGGGCTAAAGTCAGTGGTGTGGCACTTACCGTTTCCGAGATCTTCGCGGACAGACAAGGCACAGAGTGAACAGTGGGCAATATCAAAGTACGGAAACATTTTCAGTTTCGTAACTTGATTAGCGATGTCCAAAAACGCCTCGGGATCCATTTTGACAACAGGTTCACGGTAGCCACAGCTCACTGGTGAATTTGCTACTGAAATGTCTATTTCCATTGAAATCAGCTGTTCCGCACATGGCTATGCGCCAGAAACAGGGGCGGAACCTACGAACACAAAATAGGTACGAAAGAAAATTGTTTGTAACTCATCTCATAAAAGATGCTGTTACTTAAGCGCACACGATATTTCAACGACATTCTTAATGAAAGTTTGAATATTGTCTAAACAATTTTTAAAATTATTCCTAGTTTAAAATAGGTCACAAAATTTAGTTGCAAAAGCCTTAAAAACTACACCACTGCTTAATACCTAATAAAATTATCCAAGTCCAGGATAAGTTTAAAACGCCGGTCTAAATTTATTTTTGGGTAGAGTTTTCCCTTGCGGCTCTTGCAATGCTTTAAGAACTAATTTAATGGTTTACGTGGAAAAACCTGCATAACATTACATTATGTTTTTAACAAATAATTACACACTAATAACTTAATTATACATAAATAGTAGATGATGCTTTAGTAATGCAATTAAATTGTTTAATCATAAAACAGGTTTTTTTAATTAACTTGAACGTATTTCAGTAAAAATCATTTTAATTTTTTATTCATGCAATAAGGTATGCTTGTACAATAGTAGTAATAGTAATAAGTCAAACGCATCGAATAACAAACATTCACAAATTGTTGTTATCAAAAGTGTTATCATTAAAGTTGAACTTTAGCCAATCCTTACAAACCATTTATAATAGGTACCTACTATTCATTTATTCTGCTTTGTGTTCTGAAATTGTTCACTCATTCTTCCGCAAATTGTACTTTTTTGATGTAAATTTGAAAGTAAAAGTTAGTTATTGAGTACCTATCCACTTGGAATGTCTAAATTCTTTAAAATGCAAGTATTTTGATCCCTATTTATATCATAATAATTACAATAACATTGGTTCAATTTATTTTTAGAATAAGTACTGCAATGAGTATATTGTGAATATTTTTATTGTTATACATACATGTAATACAATTTAAAGCAGGGCCGTATTTAAAAATTTCGTTAGATGTTCTCCATGAAATACTTCATTATTCGAATATAATCTTAATGATNAAGTACCTGAAAAGTACCTATAAATTGGTCGTTACCGATTAAATTATTTATTTATTTTAGCCCAAAGTGGCTAAGTTGTGTTCGTTTCCTATTCCAATTGAACTGATAGCAGTTGTAGCAGGGACTCTACTGTCTAAATTTTTATTTTTGGACACGGAATACAGCATTAAAACTGTGGGTGATATTCCACAAGGGTGAGTGTCGAGGAATATCTCGCATTTTTAAACAGTTTTATAATGTTAATAGCAATATACACAGACACGAAATGATGGACTTATAAAATACTTAGTCCTCAATTTTTACGTGTAAGTCCTTAAACAATTACGACACATATTTATATTTAAGCTAGACGTTATATAGGGTTGTTCGGAAAGTCATTTGGTTTTTTTTTGTGGAAATGAAAGACAGTTTTCGTATAATAAACAAATACTTTATTAAATTATATATTGACCGTTCTGGTCCAACACCTTTTGCCATCTTTCTGGTAGTAGCATAATTCCACGCTCATAAAATTTTTGGTCTTTGCTGGCAAAAAACTGATC
>NW_020440825.1:956883-974186 GCF_000699045.2 Agrilus planipennis
AGTAATCTAATCTAGGTCTACCTCTACCCCTCCTAACTCCTGTTTCTGCCTCTAATATGTCTCTGACTAGACCTTCATGCCTGAGAAAGTGTCCTACCAACCTATCTCGCCTATTTTTTATTGACTTCTATAGAGTCCTCTGTTCTTTTCCTATTCTTTCTAATACCTCTTTATTTCTAACCTTCTCTTTCCACGATATCCTCATCATGTGCCTGTAACACCACATTTCGAACGCTTCTAACCTTTTCTTTTCCGCTGCGCCCACCGTCCATGTTTCGCACCCATGATAAGCGTATAGTAGGAAAAGGCAACACAAATTAAATACGTATTAAATATAGCTAATTCAAAAGCTTTCATCATTAGTTTTCCAGCGAGGAAACAACAAGGAATGAAACGACTAATTAGTTCGTGAAGTAGTTAAATATTAACTTATCTCTTAGGTCCTATATATGAAATGATGAAAAAATGTGGACTGGTGGATGATAATGAAAAGCGAAGTGTTATAAAAATCTTTCCGACTGTTCATGATGCAGCCCAGTTCGCAATAAATCTTTTCGAGCTTAACGGAACTACTAAAATTTCGACTTTACGAATTTGATTGAAGAAAAACGTACCAATAAATGTGATCTTATGTAGTTTTGTTCAAATAAATGTATTTGTTTGTATTAAAATACCTTTATTTATTTAATTTGAGTTAAAGGATTTGTTGTACATACTATAGACAAATAAATTTTATCTAAACCAATATTTCGTTTTTGATTTAAGTTTTACAAAAAGTGCTGAAAAAAANTAAATAAATGATTTTAGAAAAACTAAATTAAAAAACAAAAATGGTCAAAGACAAAAGATATATTTTGGCAATTGATGTTGGGACTTCACTGATAAGGTCGTCTATAAGCAATACGGCATATACTGTTAAATCTGTTTCTAGCGAAAAGGTAAATCTACGATTTACATAATATTTCAAATTCAGTTTTACTCATTTTTTTTAGTTAAAATTGTTATACCCTAAGAAAGGCTACGTCGAAATAGACCCAGAATATTTGTGGAATGCTACATTATCTGTTACAAAAAATGCTATCTCTGGTAGGTGAAATTTCTTAAATTGTTAAAAGGTATTATTGAATCCTACATTTAATTTTTATTAGACAGTAATATAAATAAAAATAAAATCGTTGGAATGGGTATAAGTACTCAGAGGGCTTCTTTTATAACTTGGAGGAAAGATACAGGTGTGCCTTTTCATAATTTTATCACATGGAAAGACTTAAGGGCTGACGATATAGTAAAAGCTTGGGATAAATCGGTAACAGTTAATGTAAAGTATTGGGCTTTTTAATATTTCTGGTTACGTATTAATATTAATTTATTTTCAGTTTTTAAAGTTTTTTTCCTACTGTTTATATTTAACAACTAGAAATCAGAGGTATTTGGCCGGAAGTAAGCTACGAATTTCAAATTTACTGGTAGGTATAATTTTATGCTTGAAATATTTTTTGCCATAGCCCTTTCGAAAGTACGATAGTTTTCCCTGATTTCGGAGAAATTGCTTCTTCAGCCGAAAGCGATTTCTTACTTGGAAAATTATGTTGCATTTTCTCGCCCTTGAAATCAGGAAAAATCGTATTTTCGAGGCAACGGTATGGTAAAAAATTGTATGCGGCCTTCGGGAAGAAAAATGGCACTCTCCCGGGAATTTGCTGCCATTTTCTTCGACTCGTGCGACAATTCACACCCGGTGAACTAATATAATAATGTTTTTAAAATGTTTAACCAATCAATTTTTTTTTGTTACTTTTTATCGTAATTTATTCCCATTATAAAAACGTTTATTTTTAGGTAACTTTTCGACTATTGTGGGCAATTAAAAACATTCCAGAATTAAAAAAATGTCTCGAAAAAAATAATGTTATGTTCGGAACAATCGAAACGTGGCTTATATATAAATTTACAAAAGGAAAAACGTACGTAACCGACATTTCAAATGCAAGCGCCACAGGATTATATGATCCCTTTTTGCTACAGTGGAACACTTTGTGTTGTTTAATTTTTGATATTCCAATGAAGATACTCCCGAAAGTTGTAAATTGCGACTACGATTTTGGATTTGTAGATAAGGAAATACTGGGGACAACTATTCCAATAAATTGTGTTGTAAGAATTAATACATTTATTTATTCTTTCTCAATTTTATTAATTCATTTATTTCTTTTTTATTAGATGTCTGATCAGTCTGCGTCGTTATTTGGTTCGTGCTGTTTTCATTACGGAAATGTTAAACTCACGATGGGTACGGGGAGTTTTTTGAACGTAAATACAGGGTGCAAAGCTTACGGTAGCCACTCGGNTGAAATTGACGCAAATCAAGAACTTTTAGCTCTTGTAAGTAGAATGATTCATAATTAGTCGGTTTTCGTAACTGCCGATATTAATATTTTATCTTACAGGGTATAGGAAATTTATTTGGTTCATTTTTTTCTTGCATGCCCTACTGTGCCTCTATATCACGTTCTTTAATTCAGCAAACCGTTGGGGGAAAAACCCAACTGGCATCAATTACATCATGTTCAATATTGGTTTTTGTTTTGATGTGGATAGGACCATTTTTTGAACCTTTGCCAAAGGTACATGTAATTATCCTTGTTTAAAGGGCGATATTTAAAACAACATATCAATTTTAGGCCGTTTTGGCAAGTATTATTGTGGTTGCCCTTAAAGGAATGCTAATGAATGTAAAAGATTTTTTTAAATTTTTAAAACTTAACAAGATGGACGCCGCAGTTTGGACGGTTACGTTTTTGTCTGTTATACTTATTGCTGTCGATGTTGGACTTTTGATTGGTTTTTGTGTTTCGCTTTTGAATGTCTTAATAATGGGCCTGAAGCCCTATGTGTGTCTTTTAGGAGCGCTTCCGGATACAGATATCTATTTAGATATCAATAGATACAAAATGGTAAAAAAAATGCTAACTTTATTTTCTTTTTTTTTTTTTAATTATATAATTCTAGGTTTGTGAAATACCTGGGCTGAAAATATTTCATTATCGAGGCAATATAAATTTTGCTTCTCGAACAATTTTTAGGACAGAACTGTACAAAACTATTGGTCTAAATCCTCAAAAAGAATTAATAATGCGTAACAAAATTGAAAAGTATACAACCGTTGTAAGTTATTCGATATTCAATTTTTGGAACGAACTTTTTTATCTCATCTAATATGCTAATAGACATCTCTTTCCCTTTTACTTACCGCTTTCAGAGGGAGAGAGAGCTGTTGATAAATATTTGTCAAATGGCGTAAGAAACTTCGTTCCTACCGGTGTGTCCCACGACACCACCCATCTTGTTTATTTTCATTAGCAAGCTGGTAATAATTAACCCTCAATTGTGATAATAATTTGAGTAATTTGTTAAAGATTGTGAGTTCGTTAGAAACAAATAACAAATTAAGTAAACTAAAGGACAAAGTATCGACAGGATTCATGTGTTTGATATTAGATTTTTCTGCAGTTAATTATGTTGATCCGTCAGGTGTTACAGTTATAAAACAGATCGCTGAAGAGTTTCAGAAAATTGGTGTTTCAATTTTTGTTGCTGGATGTTCGGGTGAGTACCTTTTTTCAAAGTTATTTACGCTCAACTCCAATATATACCCCGCTTCATATATCTCTATCTGCGAGTCATAAATTGTTGCGTATGATGAGAGCTTTTGAATGAGCTATATCTCAATGGTCGGGTATGAGGGGGACGGGAAGATACGAGAGGGTGAATGTTCAAAAAGTTGTGGACGGATGTAGAATTTACGACAAACTTTCACACTGTTACAAATATTCTTTTGTGACAGATATGCTTATGGTAGGTATGATAAGTTTCATCATCATCATAAGATCGTCAGTCCTAAGACTGGTTGGACACGTACCTCCACTCTTTCCTATCCTGAGCTAATCTTCGCATTTCCTTCAAACTAGAAGATCTCATATCCTAAACTGTTTGTGAACAGTAATCTAATCTAGGTCTACCTCTACCCCTCCTAACTCCTGTTTCTGCCTCTAATATGTCTCTGACTANTATTGGTGTATTGGTAACACTACTTGAATTAAACTGTCAAAAAATTAGTTGACAAATGCTGTGTATAATCACATTTATCAAACAGTTGATTATTAATTTTATTTAGCATTTTTATTAGATATATATTGTACATTGTTTTCTGTATTTATTTTGCAACTAATGTAAGTCCTTTATTAACTAAAACATTTTTGTAAACGATCCTCTAACCTAATTGGCGCTGTTTACATTGAATGGTTTATTTTGATTAAAAGAATTGGTAATTAGTTTATAATCTAAGTTTATATTAAACTAATTAGTTTCTGTTATAGGATCTAGAAAATACTGCACGTAATTGTTATTGAAGCAATCCAATGGAAACGTAAAACATATGAAGATTGTTAATATGCTTAAAGGAAATCAGAGGTAAATGACAATATCCTTTAAAAGAATTATTGTGAAAAACAATTGCCTATAATGTACAAAAACAATTACTTGGGGGAAATTTGCATTGGCACTGAAGAAATTAAGTCTTTTTTATAAATATAAGTGTATGCTGCATCGTTGAAGTAAATACAACCATTTCTCTGTTGTACATCTAATTACAGAAAATAAATTCATGGAATTTTAAGTGCAGTTTTGTGCATCTTGAGCAAGTGTGTGTGTAGGAATTTAATATGAATTTGTAATTAGATTTAATAACAGTTGAACAAGCAAATGACAAAATAAATGATGTGGTGGTGTTGATGTAACAGTAATGTTATTGTTTCAGATACAATGGACAGAGGTCCTTGTCTTCTGATTATATAGATGATAAGTTTAAATTTGTAAATAGTACTAGCAAATTAAATTTCCTGCATCCAACAGAATCATGTAAAGTTTTACACAGCCCAAAATCTGAACCTGATGTTGGTTTCCCTAATTCCAAATATATTCAGCCAAGCTTTAGTGTACCTGCCCCAAAAATCAAAAAAGAACCAGATGACTCTGATTTCGATACTAAATTATCTGCTCACAGTATTATAGGTAATAATCTATAGTAATTGCCTTCTCTGTATACTAAAGTTAGTAAAGTTAATTTTGTAGGTTTAAGTGGTAAAATAAAATCTAGCAAATTAAATTCATCATCAACAGCTCACCTTAAAAGAAACAGCAATTGGAACAATTACCATGAATCATTGCAGAGGATAGATGGCTCAGAAATACTTTATAATCACTATCAAAAACATTGGTTCTGTACAAGTTTGGAGGTAAGTACTGACATGCATAACCTTTGGTTTTATTCTAAAGAATGCAGACTTGATTCTGTAACTATAAAACCTTTTTTAACAAGGCATTTAAAAATGTTAATATGGAATTATTTCAACCTTTTGTAAATTAATAAAATAAAGTATTTATAGTAATAAATTATTGATAACAATGCATGAACATATAAATTAATATAGATAATTTACAGAAATTGAAATTGGAGGAAAAATCTAGAGAAGAACGTTTAGAAATAACGAGGTACGAATTGAGGAGGCGCCTCAAACAGATTCTAAAAAGCAATTTGGGTAAGTTGGATTTTCCAGAAGAACTTGTAGATAGGAAAACAAGTCCGGAAGTGGATTCTCTGGAGAGTGGAAGTGTACCTAACATATGTGTGGGTTATGACAGACTTGTGCCCAGCAGAAACTGCAAAATTGAGAACTGTGTGCGTCCAGCGCTACCCTGTACCAACTATTGCACAGTGCATATCATGCATAATTCGGACCAGGTTCTTTTTGCTTTTTGTACCGCGAAATTCGCAGACAATACACAATGTTCAATGCCTGTATTTGATATCTCACATGAGTTACCCCTTTGTAAGGAGCACGCGAGGAAAAGGGTTAGTTTTGAAATAATCGAAATAAATTAATTTCATATTACATATTATTTTATTTTATAGGAACTCCTAAATGAAAGCTATCAAGTTATTGAAAATAGCGGCTATGATATTAACGAATTGATAAGGTACTTTTACCTAACAAATATCTTGACTAGTCTAGCATATTATAGGGTTGTTCGGAAAGTCATTTCGTTTTTTTTTTTTTGTGGAAATAAAAGACGGTTTTCGTGTAATAAACAAATACTTTATTAAATTATATATTGACCGTTCTGGTCCAACACCTTTTGCCATCTTTCTGGTAGTAGCATAATTCCACGCTCATAAAATTTTTGGTCTTTGCTGGCAAAAAACTGATCGAGGAGGTTTTTGACCTACTCATTTGAGGTGAAGGTTTTACCGTCTAAAAAATTTTGGANACGGGGTCGGCGATGGTACGAATTTAAACACCCACATTTGCGAAGTGTCAACAGAATTACCTCCGGAAGTGCTTGATCTACATGAAGCAGACGGTCTAGAATTGGTCTCAGTAGAACAGGGATTGGTCAGTCATGCCACCAATTTGTTGGAAGAAACTGACATTAGTACAGTACTTAGTACAATTCCTGCGGAAGAGTTCAGCGATTTTTTCTCGGGTAAATATGAAAAATTCTTGCAGATCAATAAAAGAAGGGTATATATCTTTATATTGATTGGTTAGAAAGTTTTTAAGGAATAATAAAATACAGTTTTAAGGTTTGTTGATTGGTTTTGCTAAAATTATTGCACCTGGAAAAGCAATTGTGTGGTGAAATAGTTATACTGAAATCAATAAGTAATAAGTGTGTTTTCTCTATGACGGAGTTACAACTCTAAACTAAAAATTTATCTGAAAATAGAGTATTTGTGTTCTGATTTTAAAATATACGGTTTTTAAGAGGTATTCTTCCCCGACATTTTTCTATACCAAATCTTACCCAAGTTATAACAATAAGCCTTTGCAATACTATTATTCTATTAATTAATGTGAAAAAAGGGTAAAATTATTCTTCAAATGACTACCTTTTTCATTTGCATTTGAACAGTTCTGACGATATTATGTATCTGATATATTTCTTTTGTTAACAGTGAATAGAAATGGCGAATATGAGCCTACTCGAGAAGAAACTGAGGAACTAGAAAGGGCCCTGGCTGCAGTGGATAATGACGTAAAATCATTGGAAAAATTGAGTCAGTCTCACGGCCTTTTAGATTCGTTCCTCGATGAGCATACCTTAGTCGAATCGTTAGTTCAAATACCAGACATTTTCCACAACGGTTATTCAACGACATCGTGTGGGGAGAGCATGGTCAATCAGACGTCGAGATTGCTTCCCGTCGAACCCCATTCACATTCTTAACAACCGTTTTCATTCTTCCATTGTCTTTATCTATCTCACATTTATCATACTCATCTCCCTTATCTGTCATTGGATCAAATAATAATAAATCGTACCTCAGCAGGGACTGCATACTGAAGAAAAAGCAGAAGAAAAAACTAGACCGTAAGCGAATTGTTTATAAATATTTATTTTTCAATTCATATAATAGCTGATGGTGTTTAACGTGTACTATTAGAAACTACTTTTTTTTAATCAAATCCTGACGTAAGGATCTTTTCTGGAAGAAAAGTTAAGGAATTAGGAATTGTATGTACTGAATGTTTTTAAAATTCTACGTTTATTTAGTGTTTTTTTATTAAAAAAAAAGACTAGCTGATTAGTTTTGAAATAAACACAGACAAAAGTAATAAAGTCTATATAAGGAAGGTCATTAAAATGTTCGTTTTTTTAAGCTTTAAATAAGTTAACGTTTTGTCATTAGCTAGTTCCTCTTCAAATAGGGATCGTTTTTAAATGATTAATTTTCTCTTAAATAAACGTTTAAGGTAAGTACAGAATATTCTTTTGAACCTAAAATTAATGACTACCCAGAAAGAGACTTTTTAGAATATAAAATTTATTTGAATGAGATTGCACCAACTTAGAATTTATCTTTTTTCTCCTCAAAATAATAGACGTAGTCATTTTTTCCCTTTTTTATTCAAATATTCCAATAGTACAAGTGTAATAGAAAACATTTCTTTGCTTTGCATTTTTTGATTATCGTAATAACAAATTATTAAGTGGATGTTATCAAAGATTGACAATGTGGACATTATAGTATTACCATTTTATCACAAAATAAACTATAATAAGTCTCAAAAACTACTACAATAATAATAATACAAATAAACACCATTACGTCACATCACAGAGGAACCCCGACAATTGCTAATGCTTGTACCTTTTCAATTTTATTTTTTGAAAAAAAAAATAGGTATACATTTGGAAATGTCAATAAGAACTACCTAAGCACAGGGACTATCTCTTTAAATTAGAACTAAACTAAAATACGTTTTTAAATGCAGACTAACGTCCCAAACACCAACACAAAAGAATATTTCATTATTGCATCAAAGACATGAATTAAATTTAAAGCTACGACGAATATTTTCTAAATTCATTTGGTACGAACGGATTGGAAACTTTTACGTAACAAATAAAACTATAACGTCTTAAAATGTTACGGTCAAAGGAAAAAAAATATTTAAATCGAATTATTGATTGACTACGATTGTTTTAATGGTCTTTTGCCCTTGACAACCAGTGCTTTATTTTTAAGGGTGCCCTTCCTTCGTTTAGAATTCTGAAAAAAAATAAATAAAAATCGAGCAATTAGGTCCGGTTACCGATATAAAAAATAAAATACAAAATACCGTATACTAATTTTTTAAAAAATAAAAAAAAATAAAATCATAAATTATTGAAACTTTACCACTTTGTTCTTATTATTTATTGAAAATTAGTTGGTTTCAATATTCTTATGTATATAGCGTATTCTTTAACAAACATTATCGCCCTGTGTGATACTTATCGTATTATTCAATTTTCGTTCCTAGTTCTACATTATTTTAATAATGCGCTTTTTAATTTTTTTAAGTATATTAACCACTTACTTTTTTGGACGTAAAATGTTGTGACTTAATAATTCTAGAAGAAACTGGAATACGTGGGCGATTGAATTCGTGAGGCTTCTTTACTCTAAAACAAAATATACATTTTATCTAAAATAGAAAATTTATTAAATGACTTGATTTACCTATAAATTCTTACTAGCCAATGTTCGGTTGTATAGGCTTCTTCTAGGTACGTTAGTGAGAAGTCCTTATTCCCGATGATGGTATTACGGGTACGATCAAAACCGGGCGGATTTCTATAGTCCAGTCTTAGCTCTCCGAACCGATAATAACTCAATTTGTACATAAGGCAATTCAGAAGGGTTGGGGAACCCTGAGCATCGACACGGAACTCACCCTGTTCAGTGAAATAATCACTTTCCTAGAAAACAAACAAAATAAGTAAAAGTAATTCAAATACGATTTTCTACCAATAGTGAGGAATAAAAAAAGAATGAAAATGTTACTTACACGAATTTCTTGGGGATGTTCTCCTTCTGCAATACGCACCATCCACAAAAATTTGTTAATGTCATCACCAGAGTAGCCAATCACGCCCCCAAAAATCACAAGCACGTAATCCACGTCTAGTGATGTCATTATTTTATAGGCAGCGCTTTCATTAGACGACATTGCTTTACCCACGAGTGCTATGTGACTATTATTCCAGGTATTGTTATCCACCAAAGTTGTCCTGTTTGCCATACCAGCTATTTGATAACCGTAATCCCACCTACATAAAAGAATTAACTCTCAATCTTCAATAATAAGCAAAATCCTTGTCAAACCTTAAAGTACTTCTTGCGATATTAATTATATATATAATAATGCATTTTTTTATTGCTACAGTTGATTTCCAAAATTGAGAAGAGTAAAACAAATATTTTTTTAAATACTTACCAACTCATGATCCTCGCGTCGTCTTGTGTGTTCTGCCATAGCCAATAATAAGCTTCTCTGAAGTCATCCAATATCTGACGTGTACCATCATTACCATACGATGCCAAAACGACACTAGGACTGGAATAAGCGTTGCTGGTGATCCACGTGCAGTGGACCGAAAACAGCATTAATAACAAAACTAATACAACGAGGACAAAACTTCGAAGATTAGATCCGATTCCATCAGGTTCGCGCACTTGTTCATGCTTCATCTTTGGCACACGTCCAGCCTTAAATATTTCATAAAAGAAAAATTGAAGAGGAATTCTTACAAATTAATCACTATCTTACTGTTTGTTTACTGTCTACATAAAATGTTTTATATAAATTTAAATTACTTTGTCATAGAGCCTTCTGCCACCAGTTTTAGCTTTTTCTTCTTCATCATCGCTCTCATTTGGTCTAGGAGTATCATTGTCCCTGAGGTAGAAGTCGAGGAGAGTCGAAAAGGCCACTCCACTTAAAATGCACACAACAGGTGTGAGGGTTAACATGAGCCTAACCATAACACCGGCGAAATAAACGGCACTTAGTGCATACAATACAACTAAAATTGCAATAAAAAAGATATATGACACCAATGAAGATATTAAAACTTACCAAATACTCTTTCATCATTTATATTTTTAATGCAGTACCACAATCCTGCTGGAAAAGTTGGAACAAGTACATGCAAATCAAAAAAGAATGAAAACCACGTGGTGGGCTGATGCTCAGAAACAGAAGCAATTATAGGAATATGAATTTTTGCATAGCTTACATCCCAAAGGGAATAGAATCTAAAAAGAAACAATAAGTATCTTCTATGATAGGCTAAAACGATTAATAAAGAACACACCGTCCACTCCAAGGGGCAATATATCCAGCATATGTCAGTACAACAACCGCTAAAAATACAATGCTCGCCACAGCCAGAACTCCAAAGTAAAAGAACGTTTTAAACTCTGATTTTGTTAGAACACTTTGACAGTATTTTAATGCAGCTACAGCTACTATAAGAGCAAAAACACCTAGAAAATAAAACAATTATTATTATACTGTACTTTTTTATTTAAAACACTTCTTAAAATTGTTTTTTCAACAACTGAAACTACAAGGCGTCTAAGTTAAGAGCTGATAAAAGAAGTGTTTTTTTGGATGCAAGACTGATACGGTCTTCTCCCTTGTACATAGACACTTAAATAAGTAATTTTTTGAAAAATTTGGAATAATATCCCACTTGCAATCCCCTGGTGTCTTTTATCAGTTAAGATAGATGAAAATGGCAAATAAAATTAAATCAGAAAATAATTCAATTCTAAACAAATGAATGTTTCTCACCTGAAGCTGCCATATGTTCACTGGTTCTTATTGGCTGAAATCCTACGAAAGGAATCTGCATGGACAATAACAAGCCAAGAATATAAAATGTGGTGTAACTTATAAACAATCTATTAGAATATCGGCCCATTAGAATTAGAACAAAGACATGTAAGGGAATTAAATTGATTATAAACACGTATCCACCCCACGCTGAAACCTAAAAAAAATTTGTTTTTAATAAAAGCAAAGTTTATTTTACCTAATAAAAGCAAACCATGTAAAAGTATGAAAGTGCTGTCATACATGACCAGAAAATTGAACCTGATTTGACGGATTTAACCCATAAATAGTATGTAAACTGCAGAGCAAAAATAGCTATTCCTTCATTATCATAACTTCCTGCAACTGATCTACTAATGTACCCCGGAACTATTGCTATGAAGCATGCTGCAAACAAGCCTGCTCCTGTTGACCATAACTCTTTTGTTAACAAATACGTTGAAATTGCAGTTAAACCACTAAAGGAAGAAAACATTAAGAATTTAAGAAATACATTTCAAATTTCAATATTCAAAGAGGAACTAAGATTGCAGACATTTAAATGTTAGTCATTTAGACATTTTTGGAATACTATACATATTTATTAAATGTAATTCTAAAATTAAAAGTTCCATTATGGTATTTAATAACGATTTTAAAACAGTAAAAACTCCTGCTTAAATGATTCACAAGTGGTTTTATCTATTCAAATGAGTTACATAAGTACTCGAAATTTAAAGCTTAATAATGCTTGTGACTTCAAAGGACTTGCCTGTAAAAATCCTTTTCGAATATAACCTTACCTAAAAATTGGAGCTAGGAAAACGCATACGTCTCTAATGTGGACATTTATGTTTAGTAAATGTAATATATAATGAATACTTCCGGAGGTAATCATAAGACCTGGATAAACAGTTCCTCCTACGATACGTCCCAAAGGATACCATGCACGATCGTCAAACCAATTCAAAAAATTATAAAAACCATGTTCGACCATATAGGCCGTCGCTCTGTAATTAAACCTATTTTTCAGTGTAATACACATTTGATTCAATAGTTTCAGGTTAACTTACCATGGATCAAATTCATGAATTATACTTTCGAACCGTATCACCGCGAATAAACGCGAAGCAAAGCCTGCTATCCATGCTAACGCTAATACGGTAAATATAATTAAACTAGTAAACCCCCCTTTGCTATTTAATTTCCACATTATTATGTTAATTTAACTGCCGGCATGAAAAACAATCTCACAACATCCACAACATGATGTGGCTTATTAAAATTTGGTGGATGTGTACGTGTACACTATACAGCAGATGTGGATTTGCGTATGCCATATCTATGGTGTTATGGCATGAAGTATTATCGGTATCTTCTTCTTATAAAAAACAGGATGCTTTTAAAGTATGGCAGTCCGGTTTAAATTAACTTTCATATATTTTCACATTTAATAAATTGCTTGTAATTTGAAATGTAAGAATTAATACATTTATTTATTCTTTCTCAATTTTATTAATTCATTTATTTCTTTTTTATTAGATGTCTGATCAGTCTGCGTCGTTATTTGGTTCGTGCTGTTTTCATTACGGAAATGTTAAACTCACGATGGGTACGGGGAGTTTTTTGAACGTAAATACAGGGTGCAAAGCTTACGGTAGCCACTCGGNATTCCAATAAATTGTGTTGTAAGAATTAATACATTTATTTATTCTTTCTCAATTTTATTAATTCATTTATTTCTTTTTTATTAGATGTCTGATCAGTCTGCGTCGTTATTTGGTTCGTGCTGTTTTCATTACGGAAATGTTAAACTCACGATGGGTACGGGGAGTTTTTTGAACGTAAATACAGGGTGCAAAGCTTACGGTAGCCACTCCGAAGTGTATCCCCTGGTTGCATGGAAAATGAACGATGGTGATACAATTTTTATGCAAGAAACAAGTTCAAATGACACAGGGTCTCTTATTGAATGGATTATTAACACAGGTGAGACAAAATTATTATTATAAGTAAGTTTCTATAAACTCCATATGACGAGTATTTAATTTTATACCTACTGATTAAAATTACTAATTTAATAACGTATTAAAAAAATATTCTCATTCCATTCAATTGCGCCTATTGTGTTTACAACTCCTCGCCTTTTTTTTTAATGTGATTTGAACACTAGTTGATATTTTTTGTCGTATGGGGTTTAAACATAGACATATATAATAATAGAGCACGCAAACTGGGTGTCAGAGGTATAAAAAGAGAAAGAGAGTAAATACGACCTCTGTGTTTTCGTATAGTCTATATAACATTCGACTCCCATTTCTCTTTCATTTCAGAGGGTTGTGCTTACAAAATTGTAGAAAATGTAGGAATTTGGACGAAAAATAACCGATCAAACTGTTATAGGAAGAAAGGGAACTTCGCGAAACCACCACCAACCAAATTTACGAGGAATATGATATTAATTAAGCTTCGAACTGTTATTATGGTCGCCGTATGCTATATCGATCAAAAGGCTGAGTAAAATAATAGGGACCACTTAATTTGCTCTCTTTATTTAAGTTAATGTTGTTTCTTAACTCGGCCGCGCGCTCTATTCTTATATGTCTACCATAAGTTTGTTTTATTGATTCGCTAAAATTGTCTACATTACAGAATTAATTAAAAATGCCCCTGAATCATCTGAAATAGCGGAAAGTGCCCAGGGGAATAACGGTGTATATTTTATCCCTGCTTTTAGTGGGTTTTGGGTAAATTTATACGTACAATATTCACTTTTCTGTAATGTGTGCTTAATATTTTTTAGCTTCCAATTAATGATCCTAACGCCACCTCTGGTTTTATCGGCGTTACTCCTACTTCTACAAAGTGCCATTTGGTGCGAGCTGTATTAGAAAGTATTGTTTTTCAAATTTACCTTATGGTCAATGTAATGATAAAAGAACGAGTGGGAAAATTTAAAAAAATAAGGTACTTAATTCGATTTCGCTATATTAATTAGGACTGATTAGAATATAACGCAACGCAAAATGTACTTCAGGGTTGATGGTGGTGTATCCAAAAATGATTTTATACTCAGCTCTCTTGCAAGTATTCTTGATATGGAAATTGAGAGAACAATTTCTACAGAAATGTCAGTACAGGGAGTCACATATGTGGCTGGTATTAAGGCTGGTAAGAAATTGCTCTTTTTGTACAATATAAAAATATCTTGCAATTATTAATCAATACCTAAAGGTTTATGGACTAAAGAATATTTAAGTAAATTACCTCAAGATAAAACCTTTACTCCTGACCTTAAAAAACGACAATACTTCAAAAAGGAATTTGAAACTTGGATGCGGGCTGTGGAACGATTTACAAAGTGGAATTAGAATAAGACGAAAGTATTTTAATAAACATTATATTAATATTTTTAAGATACAGGTGTGCCTTTTCATAATTTTATCACATGGAAAGACTTAAGGGCTGACGATATAGTAAAAGCTTGGGATAAATCGGTAACAGTTAATGTAAAGTATTGGGCTTTTTAATATTTCTGGTTACGTATTAATATTAATTTATTTTCAGTTTTTAAAGTTTTTTTCCTACTGTTTATATTTAACAACTAGAAATCAGAGGTATTTGGCCGGAAGTAAGCTACGAATTTCAAATTTACTGGTAGGTATAATTTTATGCTTGAAATATTTTTTGCCATAGCCCTTTCGAAAGTACGATAGTTTTCCCTGATTTCGGAGAAATTGCTTCTTCAGCCGAAAGCGATTTCTTACTTGGAAAATTATGTTGCATTTTCTCGCCCTTGAAATCAGGAAAAATCGTATTTTCGAGGCAACGGTATGGTAAAAAATTGTATGCGGCCTTCGGGAAGAAAAATGGCACTCTCCCGGGAATTTGCTGCCATTTTCTTCGACTCGTGCGACAATTCACACCCGGTGAACTAATATAATAATGTTTTTAAAATGTTTAACCAATCAATTTTTTTTTGTTACTTTTTATCGTAATTTATTCCCATTATAAAAACGTTTATTTTTAGGTAACTTTTCGACTATTGTGGGCAATTAAAAACATTCCAGAATTAAAAAAATGTCTCGAAAAAAATAATGTTATGTTCGGAACAATCGAAACGTGGCTTATATATAAATTTACAAAAGGAAAAACGTACGTAACCGACATTTCAAATGCAAGCGCCACAGGATTATATGATCCCTTTTTGCTACAGTGGAACACTTTGTGTTGTTTAATTTTTGATATTCCAATGAAGATACTCCCGAAAGTTGTAAATTGCGACTACGATTTTGGATTTGTAGATAAGGAAATACTGGGGACAACTATTCCAATAAATTGTGTTGTAAGAATTAATACATTTATTTATTCTTTCTCAATTTTATTAATTCATTTATTTCTTTTTTATTAGATGTCTGATCAGTCTGCGTCGTTATTTGGTTCGTGCTGTTTTCATTACGGAAATGTTAAACTCACGATGGGTACGGGGAGTTTTTTGAACGTAAATACAGGGTGCAAAGCTTACGGTAGCCACTCCGAAGTGTATCCCCTGGTTGCATGGAAAATGAACGATGGTGATACAATTTTTATGCAAGAAACAAGTTCAAATGACACAGGGTCTCTTATTGAATGGATTATTAACACAGGTGAGACAAAATTATTATTATAAGTAAGTTTCTATAAACTCCATATGACGAGTATTTAATTTTATACCTACTGATTAAAATTACTAATTTAATAACGTATTAAAAAAATATTCTCATTCCATTCAATTGCGCCTATTGTGTTTACAACTCCTCGCCTTTTTTTTTAATGTGATTTGAACACTAGTTGATATTTTTTGTCGTATGGGGTTTAAACATAGACATATATAATAATAGAGCACGCAAACTGGGTGTCAGAGGTATAAAAAGAGAAAGAGAGTAAATACGACCTCTGTGTTTTCGTATAGTCTATATAACATTCGACTCCCATTTCTCTTTCATTTCAGAGGGTTGTGCTTACAAAATTGTAGAAAATGTAGGAATTTGGACGAAAAATAACCGATCAAACTGTTATAGGAAGAAAGGGAACTTCGCGAAACCACCACCAACCAAATTTACGAGGAATATGATATTAATTAAGCTTCGAACTGTTATTATGGTCGCCGTATGCTATATCGATCAAAAGGCTGAGTAAAATAATAGGGACCACTTAATTTGCTCTCTTTATTTAAGTTAATGTTGTTTCTTAACTCGGCCGCGCGCTCTATTCTTATATGTCTACCATAAGTTTGTTTTATTGATTCGCTAAAATTGTCTACATTACAGAATTAATTAAAAATGCCCCTGAATCATCTGAAATAGCGGAAAGTGCCCAGGGGAATAACGGTGTATATTTTATCCCTGCTTTTAGTGGGTTTTGGGTAAATTTATACGTACAATATTCACTTTTCTGTAATGTGTGCTTAATATTTTTTAGCTTCCAATTAATGATCCTAACGCCACCTCTGGTTTTATCGGCGTTACTCCTACTTCTACAAAGTGCCATTTGGTGCGAGCTGTATTAGAAAGTATTGTTTTTCAAATTTACCTTATGGTCAATGTAATGATAAAAGAACGAGTGGGAAAATTTAAAAAAATAAGGTACTTAATTCGATTTCGCTATATTAATTAGGACTGATTAGAATATAACGCAACGCAAAATGTACTTCAGGGTTGATGGTGGTGTATCCAAAAATGATTTTATACTCAGCTCTCTTGCAAGTATTCTTGATATGGAAATTGAGAGAACAATTTCTACAGAAATGTCAGTACAGGGAGTCACATATGTGGCTGGTATTAAGGCTGGTAAGAAATTGCTCTTTTTGTACAATATAAAAATATCTTGCAATTATTAATCAATACCTAAAGGTTTATGGACTAAAGAATATTTAAGTAAATTACCTCAAGATAAAACCTTTACTCCTGACCTTAAAAAACGACAATACTTCAAAAAGGAATTTGAAACTTGGATGCGGGCTGTGGAACGATTTACAAAGTGGAATTAGAATAAGACGAAAGTATTTTAATAAACATTATATTAATATTTTTTACACCTAAATAAAAATTTACATAT
>NW_020440825.1:976021-1018452 GCF_000699045.2 Agrilus planipennis
GATGCTCAGAAACAGAAGCAATTATAGGAATATGAATTTTTGCATAGCTTACATCCCAAAGGGAATAGAATCTAAAAAGAAACAATAAGTATCTTCTATGATAGGCTAAAACGATTAATAAAGAACACACCGTCCACTCCAAGGGGCAATATATCCAGCATATGTCAGTACAACAACCGCTAAAAATACAATGCTCGCCACAGCCAGAACTCCAAAGTAAAAGAACGTTTTAAACTCTGATTTTGTTAGAACACTTTGACAGTATTTTAATGCAGCTACAGCTACTATAAGAGCAAAAACACCTAGAAAATAAAACAATTATTATTATACTGTACTTTTTTATTTAAAACACTTCTTAAAATTGTTTTTTCAACAACTGAAACTACAAGGCGTCTAAGTTAAGAGCTGATAAAAGAAGTGTTTTTTTGGATGCAAGACTGATACGGTCTTCTCCCTTGTACATAGACACTTAAATAAGTAATTTTTTGAAAAATTTGGAATAATATCCCACTTGCAATCCCCTGGTGTCTTTTATCAGTTAAGATAGATGAAAATGGCAAATAAAATTAAATCAGAAAATAATTCAATTCTAAACAAATGAATGTTTCTCACCTGAAGCTGCCATATGTTCACTGGTTCTTATTGGCTGAAATCCTACGAAAGGAATCTGCATGGACAATAACAAGCCAAGAATATAAAATGTGGTGTAACTTATAAACAATCTATTAGAATATCGGCCCATTAGAATTAGAACAAAGACATGTAAGGGAATTAAATTGATTATAAACACGTATCCACCCCACGCTGAAACCTAAAAAAAATTTGTTTTTAATAAAAGCAAAGTTTATTTTACCTAATAAAAGCAAACCATGTAAAAGTATGAAAGTGCTGTCATACATGACCAGAAAATTGAACCTGATTTGACGGATTTAACCCATAAATAGTATGTAAACTGCAGAGCAAAAATAGCTATTCCTTCATTATCATAACTTCCTGCAACTGATCTACTAATGTACCCCGGAACTATTGCTATGAAGCATGCTGCAAACAAGCCTGCTCCTGTTGACCATAACTCTTTTGTTAACAAATACGTTGAAATTGCAGTTAAACCACTAAAGGAAGAAAACATTAAGAATTTAAGAAATACATTTCAAATTTCAATATTCAAAGAGGAACTAAGATTGCAGACATTTAAATGTTAGTCATTTAGACATTTTTGGAATACTATACATATTTATTAAATGTAATTCTAAAATTAAAAGTTCCATTATGGTATTTAATAACGATTTTAAAACAGTAAAAACTCCTGCTTAAATGATTCACAAGTGGTTTTATCTATTCAAATGAGTTACATAAGTACTCGAAATTTAAAGCTTAATAATGCTTGTGACTTCAAAGGACTTGCCTGTAAAAATCCTTTTCGAATATAACCTTACCTAAAAATTGGAGCTAGGAAAACGCATACGTCTCTAATGTGGACATTTATGTTTAGTAAATGTAATATATAATGAATACTTCCGGAGGTAATCATAAGACCTGGATAAACAGTTCCTCCTACGATACGTCCCAAAGGATACCATGCACGATCGTCAAACCAATTCAAAAAATTATAAAAACCATGTTCGACCATATAGGCCGTCGCTCTGTAATTAAACCTATTTTTCAGTGTAATACACATTTGATTCAATAGTTTCAGGTTAACTTACCATGGATCAAATTCATGAATTATACTTTCGAACCGTATCACCGCGAATAAACGCGAAGCAAAGCCTGCTATCCATGCTAACGCTAATACGGTAAATATAATTAAACTAGTAAACCCCCCTTTGCTATTTAATTTCCACATTATTATGTTAATTTAACTGCCGGCATGAAAAACAATCTCACAACATCCACAACATGATGTGGCTTATTAAAATTTGGTGGATGTGTACGTGTACACTATACAGCAGATGTGGATTTGCGTATGCCATATCTATGGTGTTATGGCATGAAGTATTATCGGTATCTTCTTCTTATAAAAAACAGGATGCTTTTAAAGTATGGCAGTCCGGTTTAAATTAACTTTCATATATTTTCACATTTAATAAATTGCTTGTAATTTGAAATAATAATTTAACTATTTAGTAAGGCGTTGGAAAGATAATAACTACTTTGAACATGACAATTAAACCAAGTCAATTAATTCCTAATAACAAGAAATCCGATATTAAAACATTGCCACATAAGTAGTGCCATTTAAAAAATTGAATTTGTTTCTTTGGGAATATTTGTAGTGGTACATGTGTTGTGAAGAATCTGAAAATTATTTTTTTAATTAAAAAAAGTTTAATAAACAAATCCTTTTCATCCGTTAAATTATACCTTGCTAAACGTACTCAGTAAAGGATTTAACTGATACAACAAAACTATTATTATTGGAGTGATAGTAAATAAACTAATCAATGGAAATAATTGAACTTCGCGGAATGATTTCGCCGATTTTGTACATCCAAACTTTCAGGCATGCGTATTGGTTTCGTCAGAAGCGCCTATGAATTTAAGTTTGTTTAATATGTAGTTAAATTTTCCGACATGTTTGTTTCACCTGTCTTCTGTCATCGAAATAATGGAACTGTCTTGCAAAGAAGAAACTGACAGAAGCATCGAAATAAATGTTATAACATTAAAAAGGGTTTGCTCCTAGTTTACGATTAATTAGTTTCCGAAATACTTCTGATTTGTTGCGTTAAAAAAGTGTGAAGAGCGACTTCGATTTACTGTCAGGGTGTATCAAGTAGTTTTTCCGAGCACCGGTAGAGGAACAGTGATTAACAGTGTAAAAATCGTCGAATATCTATTTTTAAGCGGATTTTCGTGTGTTCTCTTCAACTAATGCATATCTTTACCACGCTACTTCATGCTATTTTTGAAGTACATAACTTATAAATAACCAATGTCTGAACGCGACTCTTCATATATCGGCAGTATGTCGCGAAGCCATTTTTATTTTTGCAAATTGTTTTAAATTTTCGAATGGACTAAATAAGTGGTACTGTGATAATAATTGGCGACATCGAACCGGTCCAGTTGTCTGCCGATTGTAAGTTTTATTCGAAGAATGACTACGAGTCAGTGTAAGAGACTGTCCTAGGTGTAGAAATCATCATTGGCGGAGATGTTTTTGTAAACTAGTTTGCAGTGGATGCTACGGCAGTAAGTGTGACGGACACGACGTCAACCACGGTGGCGACGGGCCCGGAGTGCGGCCCTGGAGCCGCCGAGAAGGGGGCCGGCTGCTGGTGGTCCTCTTTAGCGGCAATGGGCTGTTTTGGAAACCGTGATAACGGCCAGCCCTCTGGAGATGACACACGCTCCCAAAAGAGAATTAGTGATGAAATTAATCGACAGTTGCAAAAAGACAAGCAAGTGTATCGTGCAACACATCGGCTGCTGCTGCTTGGTGCAGGAGAATCTGGAAAATCGACAATCGTTAAACAGATGAGAATTCTACATGTCAATGGATTCAGTGAAAGAGAGAAGAAACAGAAGATTGAGGACATCAAGAAGAATGTTCGGGATGCTATTCTTGTAAGTTTCTTATCTTTTTTACTATTTACATTATGACTAAGTAACTTTAAAGTTATATTTATAGCATCACACATTATATCTCATATGTTAACTGCAATGAACTATATTTTGAATTGAGTATTCTTTATGAAAATTTATGCTTTTAAAGTATAATCTTTTATATTCATGTACTTCTATTGCAAAAGATAATCAACTGATAGTTTAAATTAACCTTAATAGCTAGCTACAATCATGTACTAATTATATCAAGGTGTGACAGTTCAATCATCAGTTAATTTACCAGAAAATAACACTTTGCAAAGTACCTACAAGTAAAGGTGACTGATTGTGACCATAATTGTTTAGTAGTAACCTTGAAATTTGTATAATAATAATGCTGATTCATTCAAAGTTCACAAAATAATAAAATTACATGTATTTCTTGCCATCTACAAGTCTTATCAAATTCTACAGGTAGTTTTTAAGTAAGATCTGTTAAAATTTATCATGTTATGGTTTTTGATATTGCTAAGTAAAGCTGTTATCATACATATAAATTTTGTTATTGTTTGTGCTAAGTTATCTGCCTTAGTACATTGATTTTATTTCTTATTGCTAACTAGCTACATTCATCTGAATTAAATTTCTTGACTATTTTAACGTGAAATGTTTTATCGACTTTAAATCAGTCAATTTATTATTTAAATAAAATAAGAAGTTTTTCAATGTATAACGTATGTATAATTTTTAGACAATTACTGGAGCAATGTCAACACTTACGCCTCCTGTTCAACTTGAAAAGCCTGAAAACCAAGCTAGGGTAGACTACATTCAAGATTATGCATCAGGAAATGACTTTGATTACCCTCCAGAGTTTTATGAACATTGCGAAGAACTATGGAAAGACAAAGGTGTCCTGGTAAGAATATAGCAACTTTTAAACCAGCTTTTTATACATGAAAATTAGGTGGATTATGAAGTGAAACTTTATAACCTGAGTTAAAACAGATAAAGTAGAAAGACATTTATTATGTGCAACAATTGCCATAACAGAACTCTTGATGTATATGGAACAACAGACTCCTAAGTTTAAGCATTTAATGTTTTGGTCACATCATTTTCAATTCACAAAAGTAGACTATCAGCGTTTTTGTAGTATTTTTAATTTATTTTAGGCTGCTTACGAAAGGAGTAACGAGTATCAATTAATAGACTGTGCTAAGTACTTTTTGGATAGGGTTCATGTGATAAAGCAATCAGATTACACCCCCACAGATCAAGATCTGTTGCGCTGTCGAGTACTTACCAGTGGCATTTTCGAGACGCGCTTCCAAGTTGACAAGGTCAATTTTCAGTAAGTAGTTAAGATAAAAATTGTTACACCCTTTGTTTATTTTTTGTGTTTGTTGTACAGTATGTTTGATGTTGGTGGTCAACGTGACGAGAGGCGCAAGTGGATTCAATGTTTCAACGACGTGACTGCCATCATCTTCGTGACCGCCTGTAGCTCTTACAATATGGTGTTAAGAGAAGACCCGACGCAGAATCGTTTGCGAGAAAGTCTTGATCTGTTCAAGTCCATATGGAACAATCGATGGTTACGCACAATTTCCGTTATACTTTTTCTAAATAAACAGGATCTGTTAGCAGAAAAAATTATGGCGGGTAAGATGAAATTCTCTAATTTATACTTTACTCTCCGACTGCTTTTTTCGGGTTCCTTATTCTAAAATGAAAAACGAACTCATAGTATCGTCCACGCAGTCGTAATAATGTGGATATATTTTCTAAAAATTACTATTCAAGAATGTCCTTATGAAAATTTATATTTTTTTTACTCACAAATCGTGTGATAACTCTTATAAAGAATTCAAATTATATGTAGAATGTTGAAACCGTATTTATACATACATTTAAATCCCGCATAAGTTAACAGAAATAGTTCTGGAAGGTTTTAATTTGTTAGTTCTTATTTCATTTTTTCCGAATCTATATAAACTATAATTATAAAAGAGACAAACTGGTGCAAGATTTTTATAAAATTAATTATTTTTCTTACATATCAACAGACAGTTGCTCCTAGGCTCATTGAAATTTTTAATATCTGGCAAATAAAAGAATTGTTAGAGACAAACACTTGTTATTTTAGTGTATGTGTTAATTAAATTATGCATTAACTGATATACAAAGTAAATAATTTCACGACTAAAACTTTAATTAATGTATTGTTATATATTTGTTTTATTATTTTTTATGTAACTTGGTACAAAAAGTAAATTTTAAAGGACTGCATGAGGATTTATAAGTTATTTTTAAAACATTTTTTTGTAGAGATGCAATTTTATTTTTGTTGTGATATTTTATGTGTTATTTTTATCTGATTTTAAGGTAAAAGTAAGTTAGAAGACTATTTTGCTGATTTCGCACGATATCAAACGCCCATGGATGCAGCGGCTGATGCGAACGAACCTCCTGAAGTCATACGGGCCAAGTACTTCATTAGAGACGAGTTCTTGGTACGTACTTTTTATCAATTTTATTTTACTAAAGGTTAATGATTGTTTTATGATTCTTTCATTTACTGTCCTCAAGGATAAGTTATCACTCCCTTACGTTTTTTTATTTAATTCTCTCTTAATAAGATTTCATCATTCGTATAATATCCACAGAGTATGGTTTATGTTGAAGTTTTACTTTAAACAAATTGATGATGTATTCATGTACACATGGTAGAAGTTATACTCCGATTTATACATTTATTTAGCCGGTACGGAAATAATAATTACATATGTATTTACTTAAATAATGTCTTCGATTACGTATCACCGCGCACTGGCTGGGGTGCGGACTCCTCCCAATTAACGTACAACGAGAACCGCCTAGACCAGAGCACCAATTCTAATCCCGTATTCGAACCAGTCACATGCTCGCTGACTTTCTACCACACTGTCGAATTTTTGTTAGCAGGCCGCGTGCAGCTTCCGTTTCATGCTAAAGTTCTACCCTTAACGACTTAAAAGAAGTGAAGTTCAGGAAATGCTAATATACATTATTTGTTTTATTTGATTTTGAGTATTACTCTGGTGAAATTCCGAAAAGTTTGGTCTATTTCTGTCCATTCCGTTGTTTACAAATAAATTGATACATTTGGGATTATCTTGAACGAATTACACTATTATTTCTTTTACTGAAGTGAAAATTGCTGAGGAATCTTAGAACAGGCAGTTTGATCGGTTTTGTTCTAATTTCAGCGTATCAGCACAGCGTCAGGGGAAGGCAAGCACTACTGTTATCCCCATTTTACCTGCGCCGTCGATACCGAAAACATTAAGAGAGTGTTCAACGACTGCCGTGACATCATCCAGCGTATGCATCTTCGTCAGTATGAACTCTTATAACCGCCCACTACTGTTATACAATTTCTTCTTATTATTTTTATTCTTCTTCGTCAACAACAACAGAAACAACAACTCCATATTACTTTCTTCCTTTTTTCCTTTAGTTTCGTCGTCATAGACCATCATCTTTATTATAATCATCGTCGTTGCTAATACAAACATAATGTTGTATAATATATTTTAACATTTTATCCGTGTATGTCTCCAACGCTGTCTCCTCTCTTCGCATTTCCTTTGACCTCCATGCCTCCCCAGTCATTCTCCCCCGTTTTTCCTCCACATAGTTTTGCCTTTTTTCTGTAAGATTATCTTCCGTTATATTCAATTGATAGAATTGTCGCCCTGTTTTTTTGGTTGTATGTATTTTTCTTGTCAGGAAAAAATGTTCTCTTTATTTGGTTATTGTTAAGTCTCAGGACCAATTTAAACAACTACAGTAAAACAACGCATCAGTAGTAATTGCTAGGATATTGTGGGAGGGTTCTCTAATTTCTATGTTGTAGATTTCTAATGTTTGGTAACGTGGTTTACGAGAATTTGTGCCTATTCGGACTTCTTAATGTTTTAGATCGAATTATTCGTTTTAGACGAAATATGTATGTTCTTATTTTTGAAGTATAAAAATATGCTATACGATGGCGAACTTCTCGCGAAAAACGGTACAAAGTTTATTTTTACGTATTTTAACTGTCCCTCTTTTAGTGGTGTATTTCAACAGAATGTACCATTCTACAAATTTTTTCATTTTGATTTTCTAAATTTTTATTTATATATTTTCATAATTCCAGATAATATTAATGCCACAATTTACCATATTTATTTCTTATCAAGTACATTAAAAAAAGTACGCTAAGTACCAAAATTTATTAGAATTTTCACTCTTCTTTCTTTTTCATGTACTTGTTTTGCTGTATAGTGCTCTAGTCATTTGATTTTGTTTTCAATTTATAAGATGGGGACAACAAAAATTATTTAACATAAAAAAAGAACAAACCTTAAATCAATTTTCATTCATGTTTATATAAATAATAATTCGCTGCTGCTGCTGCTGTTAGCAAAACCTTTTTCAAAACGCCAATAGAGTTAATAAACAGTAATAATAATATGCCATACTGTTCGATGTGAAATCTGAACTTTCGACACTGTCGTCATAATAGTGATAGTTAAAAATGAAATAACCTTTAGGGAAATTGCTGTGGTAGAGAAGTTTTGATAATATTTGTCGCTTTTATTTTAATATAAAATCTAATTTCCCCGTGAACAATGTGCAATTAAAGATGGGACAATTTTTTATTTTGTTTCCTGAAAATTTGTTTCTGCAGCATTATGAAATTAAATGTTGCACTTCCTTTTGCAAAAACATTCAGTATTTTTTGTCATACTTCCAATATATTGACTTGTAATTGAATTATTTGAGGTTTTTTACATTTTGTACACAAGCAAAAAATTTTATTTGTTACAGTGTATTGAAGAAATTAATGAAGTTAAGTTTTGTCCTGTTTATTTTTGTTTTGAGTTTTAAAAAATTTAAGCTCTCTAAAGTAAGTTGATTTTGATTGATTTTATTTTATATCGTTAAATGATTTCTATTGGTTTAAAATAACAATGAGGTCCATCCAATGATAAATTTAAAAATTTTTATATTTGATTTAATGTTTTTGAAATATTGGAAGTGTAATATTGTAAGTAGGAAAATTCTGCAGAAATGAGCGTGCGTGAATTACTAAAAAGTTTTTGTGCCTGTTGGCCAAAGAGAGGACTAAGTAGCGTTTTTTTCCAATTGCTACTGGCGATGCATTTTTTTGTTTTTTTTTTTTTGTTAGTTAATTAATGTTAAGAGTGATTTTATATATCTACACTGTTACCATTTCTTATAAATTTTATTTACCATTATATGAAGATGTTATAGCATTTTGAGCATATTTGTGATTTAATTTTTACAGTTACGTAAGTACATCTAAGTTATAAAGTAATTCTACCGAATTCTTAATTATTATAATTACGGGCATAACACGTTAAATTTTAACAGATCGAATATGTTAAATGTACTCCTTGTACATAATAATCTTAACAATAATATTCTGGATTTGAATGTGAACCTCTGTGTATTTATTTGGATCATAATGAACACGTCGTTTTACATTTGGTAATTTTTTGAAGCACAATCCTCGGAAACATCGTGTAGTTTTCGGTTTTGAGTTGTTTTTGCTGTAAATCGTCCATCTTCATCTACTTAGTAAGCAAAAAATAGTGTAAGCATTGGAGACTTTCATTTTTTACGATAAACAAGCACAAAATGTGTGAATCTAGCCAAAACCTCATTTGTTACAAATCCATAAGAGGACTTGCATGAATCCATATTTTAATCGTCCTTTCCCCTTCCTGCCTTTCCGTCTCCATTTAATTCTCATTTTTCATATTTTCTTGAACGGTTGAAAAATAAAAAAGCAATAATTTTGAAAAAGACTTTAGCCAAACAAGAAAAAGACACATCTTCGATTTAAAAAGACAAAACCGTGGTCTATTGACTTTGTAGTACCTATAATGTGTAACTGATGTATTCGTTTATACGAACTTGGTCCATTATCACATCCATTTTTTCCACCTTGAACGTTATTTAACGAATTTCAATACAGGTTGCATAAAAAAAGCGCATTATATTTTTTAACAAGAATAGTTAAGTATATTCTTCTCTTATGGATTTGGTGGGCGTGACATACATGCTTTTATTAGTTCGTTAGTAGATAATAATACATGTGCCGCTAGTCTAAGAGCCCAAAAATGCGCTTTCCATCCGAGTGGGTTGCGCAATTTTGTCCTTCAACTTTATCTGAATGTTATATTTGTTAATAAAAAATATTTATATCTGTGAATTAAACAGTTTACTCCATCGGTGTATCGCTAGGTGAAGAGGGGTCTGTGCAAGTTGAAATGTCTATTTTTGAATACTTAATTACTGTTATTCGTTGTGCTTTCGCAGCAATACTGTGCTCAATTATTCCTAACTACTAGTTAAATTGTTAATCTATTAAAGAAACTGTTTATTGAGCACGAATTCAATTTCGTTCCTTTTTAACACATTTAACATCTTTTTAATCTCTGAAATAATTAAATGTTATTGAAGTTTCTCACTTCATCACTGCCTTAATTTTGCGTTAATTTCTTGAGTAAATGATCACTAGTATATTTCTAGAAAAATGTGCTGTGTTAAGACAAGGGTAATCTCTTTCTGCCCTTATAGGAAAAAATAAGAGAGAATTATTTTGGTGACTGAAGACGAGTTATCTAATAGGAAAATTTATAGGAAGGAAATGAACTGTTTGTGTTTTAAAGAAAATAATTAGCGATAGGTACGTTTTTGGCTAAATAAAATACTCTAGGAATTTTTGATTTTGTTCTTCAATTAGAACATATCTTTTACAGTTTAGGATATTTTTTCACCTGTTGTTATAATAGATATAAAGCTTAGGTTCGATGCACCGATGTAGAAAATTTTGTTATTCGTAAAATGATGAAGAAAAAAATAGATCCCACACTAAGCAAAGCACAAGTGCGGATAAAAGCAAATTTCTGTAGACAAAAAAGAAACAAAACCTATACGAATGTAGTATGAATGAACTAATTTTTGTGAGCTGATCTAAAAAAAAGAAAACAGTATTCTTTCATTTTACTTGTTTATTGTTTTGCCAATAATGTAAATGTGAACATATATGAGATTCATCAAGAGCTGTTTTAAAAACTGCCTGGAGTGAATCTCGTGTCTAACTATAAATAAATAAAAAAATATACAAGATATGTAACTGAATGATCTGTAATAAATATGTCTTATTATGCAGGCCTTTTTTCTAATATTGGTAACATTAATAACATAGGCAGATCATCTTCCAGTGTGCTAAGAGTAAGAGCTGTTTTTCTCTTTGTGCATTTCAATTCGTTCCTTTTAGAGTACTTTAATGGAATCGTAAGTCCTATTTTTTACATTTTTGTTTCATTTATTATTTAAAGTGGGGCATACTGAATATGCATTATCTTGGAATTCCTGAACCCCGCTTAATTAATTTGAATAATAAGAAATAAAACGATTAAATTAATANGTTGGGTATAGTGGCCGCTAGATCCTCCACTGTCACGATTAGAAAGACTCTTGTTGCTGCTCTTATTAGAGCTTGGCTCTCCACGACAATGCAGGTCCGGCAGGCTCTTATGACAACGTTGTGCGTATTCAGCGGGAGGACTAAGAGGTGCCATATGTTCCACACTCAATTCCTCAGCACTATCACAATCTAACAGTTGCCTCAATTTATTTTGTAGCATGTCGCTGTTTGCCGTGTGAACTGTTCTTCTATGGGATAAGGGAGGAAGGGACCTTGAAGGAGAAACGGCCATATCTTAAGGAAAAAACGAATTAGTTTAAAATTACCCAAACTCAAAAATGAGAACTTACAGGGAAGACAAGCTGGTCTGCAATTATTACTGTTTTGTAAAACATTACTAGTAACATTTACAGATTTGGATCGCCTGAAATATACAGTTATAACTTGTTTGAAACATTCATAAAAATACATTTACAAACAACGTACTAATCAGTAACAAAATCCTTAGGATTACCCCATAAGAATAAGTCAAAGCAAGGAAAATGGTCTTGTAATGAATTTTAGCACCAAAATTCAAAATATACAAAAAAACATGTACCAAAATGATCATGTTCTTTACATTTTTCATCACAATCAAATTATAATAATCACAGACTTTAATTTTTATCTTTGGTGTTTCATGAAGCTTAGAAACTGATTCTTATCTTTGTTGATTTAATGTAAAGAAATAAATATTTTCCCTGCTTTGACGCACTCGCATAAAATATTCTTATCAACAAAAAGCTTAACATTCGAAATATTTTTTTATGTCTTTCGACAACAAAATGTAACAATTATGTACTTATTTCCATATTATAGCTATATTGAACAATTACACAAAGGATACGCTACAATGTCACAGCATTAATTAAATGCTTGTTTATTGTTAAGTACATGTTAAATGTTACCTGTAAACATTAATATTGTTACGGATTAATATGAAGTAAAATAAGTAGTAGTATAGGCATTTTGTATTTATAAATTGTTATTAAAAAAAAATTAATACTGAAATAATTACTATGAATAAGAACTGAATTTTTAAGCATCGAGATTTCAACTTCCATAAACTTTTATTCGGAAAAAGTATTTTGTTTTCCGATTTGCTTTCAAAAATAATGCTTTTCTAAGAAAGGTATTGTTTGAAAAATGCGATTTAAATCATTTTTACAGTAAAAAAAACTTTTCAAACCGGAAATACTTTAAAACGTTAATATTATCTGATCATAAATACCAGATTTGAAACATCTTTTAAAAGTATCGCATATTAATTAAAAATGTCAAGTTTATTTTGTTTAGATCAACAGGTCTCATAATCTCGTTATGTAATTTCTTACAACAGTAAGAACGATCAAAATTGAATATAACACATTTAACGATTTCGATGTACGGCAAAAAATTATTTAGTATCCAAAACTATTTATAGACACATTTGTCATAACAAAAAAAAAATCAATTCGAGTTTTAATTCAACTACGATGTTAAGAAATTGCATACAATTTTCCACTGTCCTTTCCATTTAAATTTTGCATCAAACGATAACTTTTTTATAAACAATTGCTTAGAAAGTTCTATTTTATATGTAATTTGTTTCTCTAAAAAAAATCAACCTAACTGTATACAAAAACCAAATAATCTTCACTATTTTATTAGTATTTCTATAAGTAGAAGTAATAGAATAGAGATACTAATTAAATAGTGAACATTACCAACGTTTGGTTTTTATTATATTTAACGTGTATCCCACTTTTACACTGACTTTTTTAAATGTATCAAAGAAATTCTACCTTATAAAATACCCCGTGCTTGATTTAAGTAATTTTTAAATAGGCATTTTTGATTTTAATTTGGAATAATAAAGCTTCTTTGGCAAATGGTTAATAAAAAGTATTCGTATACGATGTGAGACTTTTCGACACAAAATCGCTTAAAACTGGAGACCGTTCGTCGTGTAATCGAGTAATAATAAGAACGAAGTACCTTACTACCCTCTTTGTTTTTTCTCTTATTATCCTTTTGTATTTTCATGACATCATTGCTTTACGACAATTGCACAGCCATTTAATGATTCGCGCGTTCCTCTCAACTATTGACGGTGGTTCACTAGGTCGATATGTTGCAGGACAGCAGTCGTTGTTATCGATCGGCCGGCTAGAGTCTACTGTCGACACATCAGAGAAGAAAACTGGACTTGAGGCTCCGCTATCGTTTAGCATCTCTTCATAGCTGTCGCTTGTAAGACCAAGATGTTCGAAAAACTGTTCTAGATGACTAACGGGCGGGTCGGGTGGACGCCAATATCGATCGCTTATGTCCGATTTGGACCTCAAAATCGGTCGATCTTTCTTGTAACGTAAACATTTTTGTCGTTTGAATGTTGACGTAGTTGGAGGATACGCCGTTTGACGAGCCAAACGACAATCTTGGTCCTGACAACAGTAGTACGAGCTGCCACCACTATGCTGTGTACTCGAACCTGAATCACGACGCGTCTCCTATCCCAAAAAAAACATATTTTAAATCCATATTACAAAGCATCAAATTTTTTTCAATCAGCAATAAAATGAAATACGTATTTGAGGTAACGGCGATGAATTACACATGATGAAAGTTAAGTTGCAAATGCTATAATATGAGCGCGATATCCTTCGGGGGCGATTTACTAAAGTTATCACTTTATAACTTTCAAAAATCGATTTGCTCTTTAAAAAAGCTCGAATCTGAGAGATATGCAACAATATTAATTATTTAATTTGAAACATTTATATATATACTTGTCTAGGGGGTGGCGCAGGTTCACTTCGTTGGGTATAGTGGCCGCTAGATCCTCCACTGTCACGATTAGAAAGACTCTTGTTGCTGCTCTTATTAGAGCTTGGCTCTCCACGACAATGCAGGTCCGGCAGGCTCTTATGACAACGTTGTGCGTATTCAGCGGGAGGACTAAGAGGTGCCATATGTTCCACACTCAATTCCTCAGCACTATCACAATCTAACAGTTGCCTCAATTTATTTTGTAGCATGTCGCTGTTTGCCGTGTGAACTGTTCTTCTATGGGATAAGGGAGGAAGGGACCTTGAAGGAGAAACGGCCATATCTTAAGGAAAAAACGAATTAGTTTAAAATTACCCAAACTCAAAAATGAGAACTTACAGGGAAGACAAGCTGGTCTGCAATTATTACTGTTTTGTAAAACATTACTAGTAACATTTACAGATTTGGATCGAGTATAGCTACCATATCCTGTAGCAAAACTTGGAGGGGGTCTAGCGGGTTGTGCTTGAGTGGTGTCTCGAACAATTTCGGATTTTACATAGAAGGGCTTGCTCTCTGCTAATAGTTCCACAGCAGACTTACGTTTTGAGCGCATACTTTGAGACTTCATCAGTGTAGGGTACATCATAGTAGTCATATTAGGAGATAAGTGATCTATGAAACTCGATTCTAGTGTTGCAGCTACTGGGGCTATCTGCTGTTATTCATTTATATTTGTGTCTTGACATTGAAGAGTAGCTTTTTACTTTGTATAACATTCAAAAAACTGAAACACAGATACATATATTTTATTAATAACACAAGCACCTAAGTGTTTTCTTCATTCTTCTAGGTTTTTTAGTGTACAATTTCTCAATTATAAAATGAAATTTAGACTTATATGTTAATGTCCTGATTAAGATTTATAGTTAAAACTATTTACTCTAATCTTAGGATAAATATTCATATCAGTTGAACTTATCTCAGTTTAAAGCAATACTCTACACAGTGTAATCACAAGTGTTACACCGAACAGTATTTTAAAATAATTAAAGTAATTACAACTTGCTGTTATTATCATATACTCTTAATTAAAGTTAATTCAAATTTATGATGGATACTTATAACTGTAGAATGTATGATATGCCTATCAGCTTATTATGCAGAAAAGTTGCAGAAGTTCAAGGAATTTTGCTTACAGTTGTCTAACTGGATATTAAATTTGCCAAGTAATAATTTTGAATATTAATTGTACTGGTAAGATTAATGACACTTTTTTTGTAGTAAATACTAACATAAAAGAAATCTATGAAAAAGATTTTTTTTTAATATGGTACAAATATGAAATTCCTATAACAGTCTCTTTTGAAAATAATGTAATATTAGTTACACACCTTAAAACTTTGCACTGTAGTGAAAAATGGAAACATATGTGTTTATAAAATAGCCAAGCCACACATACATTCGTAATATCAATCAAACGTTCTATCAAAAGAAAACACAGAAGTAAACATTAGGCGATGTCACAAAAAAAAACATTTGATCGTAATTAGGACACAAAATAAAATGAAATCCTCACCATTAAATATGTACTAGCAGAACTAAACGGAACATATAACTAAATAACATATTCATTATTTAATATGCATTTTTAAGCACTATTAATTTACTTGGACTACCAGCCATTAAGCTGTTGGGGGCAACCGCAATCTATACGCAATCTTCCAACTACCAATCTACAAACAGCAGTTTATTATTATGACACTGTACATGTACTTGCATGCAAAAAGTAGACCAAATGCCCACGTACGTAAGTGTTTATTTGCAAGTTGCATAGCAATGGTCAATGGTCTTTGATCAACAACATAGATGCACTTCAAAAAACCAAAAAAGAATATAAAATAACGATTAAAAGTAGCATTATATGTTCACTACATTTATGTTACAGGCAAGATATTAAAATGCAATTCAATTAGCTAAATGTAATTTAAATACCAAAATTAAGATAGTTGAATAAGGTTGGGGATAGGTTGTCCGAGGGTTACCCAGCTATGTGTTTCCCCTGCTGTGAGTACTTTTCAAGACAGTTTCAGAAATAGAAGACAAAATTTCCCTTAAAATGTTTTCAGAGTAACTGGAAATGTTAATTATTAGAGGATGAACAGAAGCTGTATCAGTAACTTACGATGTGTATGTGAGTTACCGAAATTACCTTGATCTTTGTTATTGTTGCCTTTTGATAATAATTAATAACTGAACTTCAGATCTGCGCCTTGGATCACTGTTACAGTAATGCAGTCGCTTCGATGAAATAGAACACTGCTTAAAAAATATATGTACTAACCTAACAAAGGAACAGTTATATTTTAAGGTTAAATTCAAAAGTTTTCAATAGTTTTCAAATAATTAATAAAAAATATGACTATAAATGGGTTTCTAATTGTAATATGCATTTTTTTGAAAGGTATTTTGCAATGTGTATTATGCCAAGAAGATGATTATTGCAATAAAAAGGGTTTTTGTGAGGTTGACCTAGTAAGGTATATTTAATTTAATATTACACATAAAATTTAAGTAGATGTTAAGTTCATTTTAATAATTAGTTTTAGATATTTGTTTTATGATGTTAATCCTCCAGAAGGTTTCAATTTACGAAGAGATGTGTACTTAAGATTTGCAGTATTTGCAAATAAAATGAAAAATTCAAAGAATGAAAATCTTAGAAATATTAAACTAGTTCTACCTCCTTGGTCCAATTTATATCACTGGAACACAGATTTACCAGATAAACAGTTTCCATGGTCCTATTTTTTTGATTTAGAAAGTTTAAAAAAATTTGCTCCTGTGATAGAAATGCATGAATTTTTTCAAGGTAAAATATTTTATAATCTTTAACATTATTAAACTAATTGATTTCTTAGATCTAGGACCAAGATATACTAAAGTAAATATAGATGCAGTATATATTTTACAACACTTTGAAGATATGTTTAAAACAAATAATTTCGAAGACAGAATGCTAATTGAACCATGTCAGAATGTGATACAAACAAGCTTCTTTTATTATGAAAATATTACTTCAACAAATATAAAATGTCTTTCTTTTCATGGCAAAGTATCAGATTTGAGTAAATTATTAAGAGATTCAACATATCGGTAGTTCACTTTACTTTATTTTACCATTTCTTGTTTTAATATTTACTTTTTAGTACTATTTTATTTGATCATGCTGAAGTTGCTCTCCATGACTGGTTTGGGGATAGGCTTTATTGGCAGGCCCGTAGGAGTATGAGATTTAACAGAGAACTTGTTGAAATTGCCAATATATTTCGGGAAAATTTTTTAAATTCCACTGATATGTTTGATAACACTATTAGACCCCTTGATTGGAGAGAGGAAAGGGTGGGTAATCTTAAATGTTTATAATAATTATTTAAATGAAAATTACATCTATTAAGGTTAAAAGAGATGCTAAAGGAGGCCCCTACTTATCTGTTCATATGCGTAGAAGAGACTTTGTTAGAGGAAGGTCAAGACAGGTACCAACACTGAAACATGCTTCCAAACAAATAAATAATTTGTTAGAAAAATTAGATTTGAATACTGTTTTTATTGCCACAGATTCTCCCGATAAAGGTTCGTTTTATTCTTGAGCTTTTCTGATTTAGTATATTTGGATTTGGCATACTTCCAGTTTTCAGAATATCATATGTTAAAGAAACTTATATCTGAGAAGTACAACGTAGTTCGTTATAATGCTGTCCCAGAAATTGAAAAAAAATACGGATCTGGTGGCGTTGCTATTATTGACCAAATAATTTGCTCTCATGCAAGATATTTCATAGGAACATATGAAAGTACTTTTTCATTTAGAATACAAGAAGAGCGCGAAATTATTGGATTCCCTGAAGTTACAACTTTTAAAAGGTTGTGTGGCGACGATGAAGGAGAAAATTGTGACAATATGTCGGTTTGGAAAATAGTGATATAATTATCAATGTAAGTAAACAAATTCTTAATTTTATTTTCATGTGATTTTTATTTTTTCTGCTTTTATTTGTTACATAAAGCTTAGCATTATTTTATAGCGTTTTTACAACAGTATTATTAGTACAAAGTTAATATATGTTATATTATATCAATAGTACAAATTTAATAAATTGTAAGTTACTGTTCCAAAAGGACAATGTTGCATCCCAATAATCCTTTGCCTTGCCATTTTCTGGGGATTAGATTCGTGCTTAAATATGCATCTCCACGTTTCATTTTAATTCTAATTTGTTGTCCCTGAGAATGTTCAACAACAGTAGCAATATCTTTTAGACATTTAAAATTCCTTGCGTTTACTGAACCAAATTCAACGAGTAAATCATTAGGTGATAATCCCTAAAAAAATGTTATGACGTTTTTTACAAGTGACTGTGAATAATTGATTTACAGCAAGATCTGCAGGCGAGCCTTCTAAAACGTTAGCAATTTTTGCAAATGGTTCTTTATGAATCTCTACTGCAGTACACTGACGTCCTTCCATATCTACATCTTCAATACTGTGGACTCCTTCAGCAGAAGTTGTACTATAATAGCCATGAAGTCCCTGTTCAATTAGTTTCATAATTTGCTTATGATCGTTTTGAAGACCTTAAATACAGTAATACATAAATTTCAAAGCTTTTAAAAAATTTCTTTTAATTACAATTAATTCTATGCCTTGCATGTCGGACTTGGTAGACATCAATTGTATTTACAGGAAAGCCTTCCGAATCGACTAGTGGATCGGTCATTCCTACCCCATTCTAAAAAAATATAAAAATGTAAACACTAACCACAAGTGCATTCATATTACCAGGGTGAGTATGTCTGACAATTCTTTGATCTCTTGTTCCATTTTATCCCTTTCTTTCATTAACCGTAATATTTCTTCTCTAATTTGCTCACTCATTTCATTTATTGTGTATGGTTAAAAATATATCTTAAAAATCAAAATAACTCCGGTGACTGGCTTATTTATAAATAAATGTAAAATTAAGGTTATGATGTACAAACAAAACATAAAGAGACTCTCGAACTACTAATGCTACAAGACATTTGATCTAAACGTTGGTAATAATGAAAGTACAGTGGGGAATTACTTTAATTCTTTATTTAATAAATTTCTTTTATAATGTAACACATTAAAACATTTGCCGAACATATATATTGACATTTATTTTTAAGAATTTATAATTCTTTATTTATGTTTATTATATATTTCCTATAACTTGATACAAGTAACTTTTAATAAATAGCGAATTTTTTAACATTTTATAGGATAAAATGTTAACGGATTTAATATTGTTTATCTCCTAAATTATTCTAACTCTAATATTAGAAATTCGAAAAATGTTAAATAGTTTTTTCACACGTCTTATAATGTACTGTATGTGGTTACTGACCTCATTAACGTGCGATATTTCAAAAATTAAATACATTAGTAAGATAAACGAAGGATTTTAGGTAGTATTGTTCTCATATCATAATGATTTTTTACTGAAGCAAATGATTCCTATTTGTTAACACAAAGTAGTAGACGTAATAGAAAGAAACAATAATTATGATATTGCTTCAGATATTCTCGTTTGTTGATTACGGACTTTACATATATAAAAGTCGATTCTTTTTCTGTTAATTAGTTTAGCTATTTAAATCAAAATGAACGTGTCAGGAAAACTTCAAATTTTAGTGCTGTGTTTTTGTTTTATAAATATAACCGTCGCAAATGTTATACAATCCAACAGGTCCTTAAGATCATGTAGGTATACTTTTGTATAATATTTACGTTAACATACCAAGTACCAAAAAACGAACTTTGTTTAAACTTGACTTTGTTATTATACATTCTTTTTAAAGTATATTTATTTTAGTTCGATTACCTTTCCCCGGATTTGGTCCAGTTTGTAATACTTGTCCAAATCATTTTTGTGATGATGATCCAGCTGTAATTGATGGCTATTGTTGCGGATGTGCTAGATTTTATGGTAATGTTTTTATTTTAATTAATTTCGTTTTTAGAAAAGGTGCCAAAGTCAGGCATTTGTTTGTCTGTCTCTTTTTATTTGATTACTTTTATTTTTATAGATAATTTACCTATAATATGTCCACCGACCATAGTGTGTCCCAAAAATGGATACTCATTATGCAAAGATTACGAGTATATGATGCATTGCTGTTGTTAAAACTTTATTTTGAAGGAATGATATGAAGACACAATTAATAAACGAATTTATTATTATTACATGCCCATTTATTTTATTTATTTTCTATAAATACGTGTTTAGTTATATTTCCTTATTATATATGTAGGCAATGTAGTCATATTATATGAAGAGTATTATTTATGCAGTTTACGAACTTCTTAAAAATATTCTGATTACGGCCCTGACCAAATAGTTTAAATACACCTATCATTTTAAATTGTAAATCGTTTTAAGGTAATGGGTAACGCTATTGTTTATTTCGCGACTAGGGTTGAAATACATTAGTAAGATAAATTAAGGATTGTAGGTGGTATTGTTCTCATATCATAATGATTTTTTGCTGAAGCAAATGATTCCTATTTGTTAACACAAAGTAGTAGGCGTAATAGAAAGAAGCAATAATTATGATAATTGCTTCAGATATTCTCGTTTGTTGATTACGGACTTTACATATATAAAAGTCGATTCTTTTTTTGTTAATTAGTTTAGCAATTTAAATCAAAATGAACCTGTCAGAGAAACTTCAAATTTTGTTGCTGTGTTTTTGTTTTATAAATATAACCGTCGCAAATATTATAATATCCAACAGGTCCCCAAGATCATGTAGGTATACTTTTGAATAATATTTACGTTAACATACCGAGTACCAAAAAATGAACTTTGTTTTAACTTGACTCTGTTATTATACATTCTTTTTAAAGTATATTTATTTTAGTTCTATTACCTATCCTCGGATTTGGTCCAATTTGTAATATTTGTCCAAATCATTTTTGTAATGTTGATCTAGCTGTAATTGTTGGCTATTGTTGCGGATGTGCTAGATTTTACGGTAATGTTTTTATTTCAATTAATTTTGCTTTTAGAAAAGGTGCCAAGGCCAGGCTTTTATTTGTCTGTTTTCTTTTATTTGATTACATTTATTTTTATAGATAATTTACCTATAATATGTCCACCGGCCATAGTGTGTCCCATAATAGGACACTCATTATGCGAAGATTACGAATATATGATGCATTGCTGTTGTTAAAACTTTATTTTGAAGGAATGATATGAAGACACAATTAATAAACGAATTTATTATTATTACATGCCCATTTATTTTATTTATTTTCTATAAATACGTGTTTAGTTATATTTCCTTATTATATATGTAGGCAATGTAGTCATATTATATGAAGATTATTATTTATGCATTTTACGAACTTCTTAAAAATATTCTGATTACGGCCCTGACCAAATAGTTTAAATACACCTGTCATTTTAAATTGTAAATCGTTTCAACGACGTGGGTAACGCTATTGTTTATTTCGCTACTAGGGTTGGAACAAGTGGTGTTTTTGTGTGATTATTGTTAATTAAACAATATAATTTAATATCAAAATGTATAAAATAAATAGTTCAAAGTGTGCTCGGAGTGGCGCCAAATATGATTTTTCAAAAGAACTTTTATATTCATGAAATGGTAAGCTTATTTAAGTTATAGATTTGTTATTATTATTTATTTATTTTAAAAAGGCACTTTACAACAATTTGTTTAGTTGTATATTACTTTTCACATCAAGGGAAGAAAGTATGGTATTCCCTCGCGGGTGAGAATTGCCACTCAGGCTGAAAGCGGTGGTGACAAATTTTCAGGAGGGGGTTGCGTACTTTCTTCTCGACTCCTGTGTACAATTTTTTACCAAACTCCTGGCCCGATAGTACGATTTTTCATGATTTTGGAAATGAAAGCGCAACATCTGAAATCAGGAAAAAAATATCGTACTTTGTCAGGAAGGGTTAGGTTAGGTTTCCCCCACGATTTTTTACTATACCTTTGCTTCAAAAGTACAATTTTCCTGATTTTAGGGACGAAATGACACAACAGACAACATCCCTGGTAAAAAATCGCATTTACTATTTATTAGGAAAAGATTTTTTATACCTGGGATATTGTGTTGTGTTATCTTGTCCTTAAAATTAGGAAAAGTCGTACTTGCGGGACAGAGGTATGGAAAAATTGTATACGGGTGTCGAGAAGAATGCACGTTTTTTCCCGTGTTCGATTCCCTGCGAGGGTGTGAAAACAGTAACAATTTTTCCTCATGAACTTGGGATATCTATTGTGAAAAAAAATTAAAAAAGAATTTTCACATTAATATTTAATTTCAAAGTGTTTCATATAACATTTTATTTGATTCCTATTTTACAAAACAAGCAAACTTCTATAAGAAAAATAACATACATTTATCATAATCTTTAATAATATTTAATTCGTAAGGTTCGTATCCGAAAAAATTTCTCTTTCTGGTTTAAAAGTTCATTCACTTCTATCTTTTTGTATTTGTACACTCTTTTTGTTAAGATACGATTTTGATGATTTTTGCGAGGATGTTGAGCATACCTTCAGTGTTATAGTTTTGTTAGAACTTGAAATTAAAAGGCGAACCCCAAGCTTATCAGTACTTGATTTACCATTTTCTGAATGCGACGAATAATCTTTTGTTTCATCAAATTCACTGATAGAATTACTGCATATTTCTTCCGATCTACCGTCTTTATCTTCTTCTTTTTCATAATGAGATGAACTTGTATTTGCAGATCCACTTTTATTATCGCTTGAAGAACTGCAAGCAGTTGTGAAACTGTCTATTTCTTCTGTTGTCATAATATTTGGAAAGGTTTTTTTCATATTTGGATTATCTAAAGTGCGTTCGTGGTCTTTTGTTGGAATTGAGGTTTCGTCCTCGTTTTCTGGGTCAAAATGTTGTAAATTATTAGCCCCCTTTGAAGTAGCGTACAAGCCAAGGATCTTTTTTACCGACTTTAAATAAGATGTCAGATATTTTGTAGCATCTCTGTCGTTTAACAAATTGGGAATATTTTTCACTACCGCGTTTCTGGTTTCAGCTTGTGATTCTGGAAGATAACCTCGGTCCTTTTCTGGTTTAAGTAGATGGTCGTTTGGTCTAAAATAAAAATTATTTTTGCGTTCACTGTTATTTTCGGTATCCGATAGCTTGAATTTGCATTTTCCTTTAAAATATTCGTTGCTACTTCTTTCGGTACTCAAATGATTTTGCAAAATCGATTCTGAATTTTTGGTATCGACAGTCCCAATAGACATATCGATTTTTTGTGGGTCGATTTCTTGTGAAGCATGATGGTGTTTTCGAACAGGAACATTTTCTAATTTATTATTTGATATGATAATAGTTTGAATATTTTTTTCGTGTTTCGAAATTGGCATTATAAGCGAGCTAATGTACTTGGATTTTTTCACCCTGTTTGTTGCTGGCATTCCTGTGGTGTTTGTTTCCGTGAGTTCTATGTTGTTTATACCCAAATGTTTGTGTCCTTTGGCTGAATTCTGATCAGGACATTGACATACGTGTTCACCATTATGAAAAGTACTGTTCCCGTTTGAATTTTTCGATCCATTCCGGTTACGCCTTCTAAGAAGTCGAATTTCAGGAGATAAATTTTTACTGCTATTTTTGTTGTAAACTAAAATGTAGTCCACGCTATCATTTATTTTTATCGATTTCTTCGACTCTGCTGATCGATTTATTATCGATTTTTTGTCGTTTAAATGTTCATCCGTCGAAAATGAAAAGTTTGAAGTTATTTTACTCCGTTTATAATTTGGTTGTTCCGTGGTAGTCGCCACTTCGCAAAGTGTCCTCTTATAGTTTAAGCGATCATTATCATCGATTTTTCCTCGAGATCCCATTGATTTCCTTTTCCCTGGAAATGCTTGATACAGTTCAAAGTCATTTGTATAACTGCAATCGATAATTCTATCATTTATATTTACGAAATTTTCAGACTTTTCTTTTTCCGGCACTTCATTCATTTGAACGTTTACAGTTCCCTTTTGTCTACTTTCTGCAAGTTTCATTTCCGTTTTCTCTTGTAGTTTGTTTAAAAGGGCTTCCAGTTCGTCGTGTTCGGTTTTGTTAGACTGTCTCTTAGTAACATTCGTCATTACTATAGCTGGACTTGAGATATAGTTTCGAAAAGCAAACGTATCGTTTACTGTGTTAAACATGACATTTGATGTTTGAATCGATTTTTCTTTACGTGTTAACGTATTTATACAATCAAAGGAGCTATGTTTGGACCTGGTGCATTTTCGAAAAGAACTTTCTCTGCCAAGATCGTGATAGTAATTATTTTGCAAAGAATAGTTTCCAAAGTGATGCGGCGCAGTTGTTAATAAATCGATGTTTCCTTCTAAAAAAAGAGAAGGTGTCATTCCTTGGACTGATTCACTAAACAAATTGTTTTCTGGAACTTGGGTAACAACGTTGTCTTTGGAGGGCTCTTTTTGACTTTCTAATTCATGATTATCCACATTTGTAACGATACCTTTTTCTCTTTTTGCTACTCTATTGGATTCTTCTGGAAGAAGATCAGTATTGTGGCCAAATGAAGTTCCTTCATTAGATTTTGGTTTCGATAAATCTACTATGGCTACTACGGAGTTAAGTTTTTCAACAATTTTCATTACTTTTTCTATAACTGTCATGGGTTTGGTTGAGTTTCCGATTTTTCTTGATCCTAAAGGTCTATTTAGTGTTGTGTGCGAAGTGTGTTTTTTCTGTTTCTTTTTCTTCTTGCGTTGTCTAGACCTCGCTTTGATCTTATCGTCTACGTCAGAGGTCCATGAGTTTTTGCGTTTGTTTCCACTTTTCATTCTGTAAACGCAAATAACGGTATTTTTCTCGGACAATGAATTGAATTTAGAAGCGATATTTGTAGTGGCTGTTCGACGTAGAACTTGATAATAACTTTTTTCATCATTTGTTATTGTTTGACTTTTTACAATGGTGTTAGTCTTTTGTTCTTCCGACTTTCGTAAGTTGGTTGTCTGTGGTTGGTTTATTGAAGCTTTTGGATCGAAAATTGGATCAGGTGTAAAAACAAAACATAAATCTGTCGGGCACAAACTTTGGTGAACGTCGAGTTTTATTGTTTCGTTGCTTTCAGCCTTCACTTCATGAGTTTTTAATAAATTTTCAATATTCGGTTGATTGCGGCAATCAGTATCATTTAAATTATGACTCTTGTATTTTTCTAATAAACGATTATCGGCTTTTTCAAGACCAATTTTATTTTGCTTATTTTTTTGTTGGTTGCACTTCTTTTCAGCTAAATTTTTTTCTCTCATATGCACTTTAGGGCAAAATTTCAGATCTGCGCGAAAGTGGTTTATTGTCGTCTTGATCTTTGGAGATTGTTTGGTACTTGTTTTTAATTCCGTAATATTTATTGGCGTAGTTTCATACATGTTCTCTTCACTTTTTTCTTTTTGAATGCCTGTACTACTTTTGATATGCTCATAGTTTGAAACTGCAATTACTTTTTCGGATGAAATCTCCATCCAGCTCTGAGAGCAGAGTTGAAAATTGGTTGAAGTCATCTTGTCTGAATGGTGCATGACAAACGATTGATTATACTTCCTCTTATTTATGACAGGTTTCGTGACATTAACTGCCGAACAAGTAAATAAAAATTGTTCATCACAAAAATCGATATTTTCTCTACAAATATTTCGTTGGCTTTCAATTAGATTTAATGTTTTACTATTATGTTCTGGTTTATCGTCTTTAAAATTTGTACTTTCTTTATAGTTATTGTTACAACAGTCCGTTATTTCTGAATTTTCTGTCTTATTACAATAACGATTTGGTTTTATTTTATCGATACCGACTACACCAAGATTTTTATTATCGTTTTCATCGTCGAAATCGAAGCACATTAACTGATTATGATTTCCGTTGGTTTTGTTTGACGGATTTTTATAATTTTCATTGGTATTCACCGTTTGAATGATTTCGATGGTTTGTTGATCCTGATGAATATTTGCGACGCTCTTTTTTCCTTCAGGTAATAGACCACTACATGTAAAAGAAATGTCACTTTTCTTATCATTAAATAGAGCATTAGTTGGATGACGTGAATGGTGAACCCTAGGAGATTCTTCTTGACCGTTTGAACAAATTATGGGAGATATAGTGTCAATGAATTTTTCAATCTTATTCACGACTTGAATGTTATCGACGGTTTGTTGACCCTGCTGTACATTTGCGACGCTCTTTTTTTCTTCAGGTAATAGACCATTATATGCAGAAGAAATGTCACTTTTCTTATCATTAAATAGAGTGCAAGTTGGATTATATGAACGGTGAACCTCAGATTCTTCAGGAGGTTTTGAACAAATTATGGGTGATATAGTATCATGAAAGTTTTCAACTTTATCGATGGTTTGTTGACCCTCCTGAACATTTGGAACGTTTTTTCTTTCTTCAAATAATGGACTACTACATGTAGATGAAATACAACGTTTGTTATCATTAAATAGAGTATTAGTTGATTGACAAGAATGGTAAACCCAAGGAGATTCTTCTTGACCATTTGAACAAATTATATTGTCATTGAAATTTTCAATTTTATTAATTATATTTTGATTGCTGTATTTTTGTCTGATAATTAATTTCTTACGAATGTATTCACTTTCACATTCATGCTCGTAGTCTACAGCTTTGGAATTTGCTTCGGTGTCAGTATCTAGCTTCTTCTGATTAGTTTCAGTAGTTTCAGTTACGTTTATATTTTGTTCACATTTATTTTTATCAAGAAGACGTTTGTCTCTGTCTACTTCTTTTTTAGTTTTATTCGGCGGTAATTGTTTCCTTTTCAACTGGTTCTCTACGGTTCTTTTTCTGCTAATGTTGTTAATCTTTCTAACAGGCACTTGTTTTTTCTCGCTATTATTTTTAATTGTAGGACGAATAAACGCGCCAATCGTAGTTTCTAAAGACAACTTATTCCTCGTACCCTGTTTTGTTACTGGCCGACTAAAATCTTTTATTTCAACGTTTAATGGTTTTTGATTTATTGTTGAAACTACCTGGTTTGTGCACATTTTCAGTTGCGAACATTTTGGACTATTGCTACGTGATTTGATAGATGCTTTGTTCACTTTCAATAAGTGTTCTTTAGGACTGTCGTCGACTTGCCTCATCTTCTCTTCAAGTTTTACGTGATTGTTTTTGTGCTGATTTTCTTTTCTTACTACGAAATTTGCTTTTATCGGAATTGCTTGTTCTGATATACTCTTCTTGATCCCAAGTTTATTATTGGTTTGTATATTTGAAAAAAATTGTCGATTACCTTTCTGCGTGATGTTTTTTGACTTGTTACTGTATTCTAATCCAGATGCGATTGTTCCATCGTCCGATTCTACGGCCATTTCACGTGCTCTTCTTTTGTCAGCTTGAGCCAGTTTTGCCGCAGTATGAGATGCTTTGAGAGCAGATGACTTGTTTTGGCGATATTCGGTGATGTTAACTGTGTTGGATCTCTTGCCATCAGATTCCCTAGTTTTCACCGGTTTGTTATTTGTATTAACAGGTCTACTCTTTTCGGATTGCGATCGCTTTTTGGTGAAGAAGTTTGGTGGCCTTTTCAAATTTGGACAAGTTACGATTTTTGGTTTACAGAGGTCTTCCTGAACCGTTTTGTTGCTAATTGTATTTGCTTTTTTAACATTTGCTGATGCAGAATACATGCTGATTTTTGATAGGCTTCTACTTCTTGACGTGTGGGATCTTTTAGTTTCTAAAGTATTTTCGATTTTTTCATTACTTACTGATGACACAGTGTTTAACTTTTGTGTTATAGTTTTATCGAGGGATAACACCGATGTGTTGTCTTTTATTTGAAGTTTGTGTACACACTTGTTTTGAGTTAGATTGCTCCATTTAGACTTTACACTTGTTCCTGATTCTACACTGAAAAACCAAGACGAACGAGTACGGATTATCTGAGGTTTGACGATCTCTATTTTTTCGTCCGATTTTTCTTCGTTTAGTAAGTTTGTTATTAATAAGTTTCTATCGTTTGTAGCATTTGCCTTTTTTATATCGGGTTTGTTTACAACTGCGGGAATTTCGGACTGATGCTGATTATCAGTATTATGGGGTTCGTTTTCCTGTTTGTTGACTTTGGTCTGGAAGACCGGTGTGCATATCGACAGTTTATCTGTAATTTGGGTTTTCTCGCCATTTTCTTGCGAGTGTTCTTCTGTTTTTTGTTCAGAAGCGTCTAAGATTTCCATTTGTTTGCCGGTGGTTTCATACGCCCTAGTAATTTGTTCTTCAAATCCTTCTTCGATTAAAATCTGTTTTATTTCACTAATTGATAATTCAGCATCCAAAGGGTTTTTAACTTCTTTTTCAGTGAATTTCGACGTTTCTTTTGTTTTGTTCTTTGACTTATCACCTTCGTTAGAACTTGGCTTTTTCTTGTCATTTTTGGTTGCTTTCTTAGAGTCATCCTTTGTTTTTCGGTAATCTGTTGCCTTTTCTTTGAGTTTGCTCTTAAGAAAGGAACTCCCCTTTCCTTGTTTTGAAATATTAAGCATCATTACTGTTGGGGTCGAAAAATGATAGGGATAAGTTTGCTTTTTCGCTTCGAATATTTCTTTATTAAAAAAATGATCCCCAAACGTTTTAACGTCTTCCCCTAATTTAGATTGAAGTTTGAAATTGTTTTTATTATCATAATTTTTTGTAGTTTCATATTCACAACTAACTGGTAACGAAGAAAAATTTGGCGACTCTTTCCTTAAATATTCTTTAATAGGAGATTTATCATCTGTTAATAATTCATTTTTTTCAAAATGACTGTTTGTTTTTGTTGTGCAGTTTTTTACATAATCTACTAACGATGCTACATTTGATTGAAACTTTTCGTGGCGTTTCTGAAGAATCATTATGGCATTTTCGAGTTCAAACATTTTAATATCGAAATACATCTTAGAATCTTCAGTAGTACTTTGATTTCGAATATTTTTGATCGTTTGCATTTGGTAAAATGTCGTAATCAGCTGGTATCTAATTTCGGCAATTCTGTTAGCTATAGGGGTTGAAATGTTTTCCCTTCTGTTGGATGAATTTGTATCTGAAAAGGGTTTCATTTTTTGATGTTTTGTACCCATTGTTGTGTCGTGGATTATCTCAACGTTTTAACCATTGGATCGATCGTACTATAGTCAAAATTAATGAAGTATAACTGGCGTATTTCATAATGAATGTGTCAATATTTTGAACAAGAATTTTGAATATTTGACAAGCAATGTCACCTGTGAATGGTACATGTGACGTAAATATTCAAGACAATTTTTTCATTATTTATTTATGGGTAGGTATGTATCTTGTAACTACATCATATATAAATATTGCATAAAATAATATCATATATTAGGACATGTATGATTAGTTTAGAATAAATAAATAAAATAAATAACACTTTTAACCCTTAAATTACGAGATACAACAGCAGGCTGTGATTAGTTTATGTTCGTAACAGGTGTTTGAGTGAAGAAAACTGCAATCTGCGAATTTACATTTATACGGTAATGGATCTGCAAAAAATAATTAAAAAAAAAAAACGAAAACTGATTAGAACCAAACATTCAACTATTATTGAAAACCACACTAATCTAGTCTAAAACTTTTTTAAATGAACTGATTTAAATACTTAATTATCTTAATCCTTAAAGGATAATACCCATCGCATTTTCTGTACTTTATGTGTCTTCTACACTTTGTCGATTAATACTTACAGTGGGGGTTGTTAGGATTATTACAGCAACAGGAATCATGAAAAAGCTTTTCGCCACAGTAACTAAACACTGATGAATCGCAAAGAGGGCATTGTCTTTTAGGTTGTTCGTAAGTTTGATACGCATTCCCATAAACATCGTCTAATGTGTTATCGTAATCATATATTTCTAAAATACCAAAATAAAAGTTACAAAATTACCTATTTAAATACCGTTTATAAAAAAAGACGTAAAAGAAAATAAATATGCTATACAAAAAAAAATTTGAAAAAAATTAAATTCTTTCACAGCTGTGATCATCAGAAAATTTTTACCATTTGTATCAGTTTAAGTAGTTATTATAGTTTTTTTCACTATTATGAACTATTTTTTATAAACAAGATGCAGTAAGATATTATATTAAAAATAATATTAACAATTTGGATCAAAATTAAAATTGTGTGCCTCACCTCTAGCATCAACAATTTCAAATATCGAAAAAACAACAAAAAGTAACGCTAAAATCAACCACTTTAGTACACCCATGCTTGAAAGATATCTGGAACATACAAAACTGTTTACAACTTTACTATAAAATATACTTTGATCAGGTCTTTATAAAATGTGCATAAATTACTGATAGAATAACTGTACCCTGTGATGTAAGTGGATTTTCAGGTCTTCGTTTAGAAGATTAACCGGTAGGTATTTCATTATAAATGGTGTGAATAAGTAATTCTCAAAGTAACTAAAAATAAATAAATTTAGATTGAATAACAACATATTGGTCTAAACGGGACGTTCAAGTTAGTAATCTGTATTTATTAAATACGAAAAAAACTGCAATTTACCGTTCAAAGAAATATAGAGATCCAAATTCATTTAAACATTTTGCATATATGTACTTTGGATCGACACAATTACTTAATTCTTCGAAAACCAACCGCTTGACCTACTGTTACAATTTGTAGAAATAACGAGACCAAAAAACTGAAAAAAATAATTATTGGAAGACTAATTGTCAGTAGATTTTAATGTTCCATGTTTTTCGTAGTCGTTTCAAAATCATATTTAGACTTATAGATTTTAACATGTTAAACAGTTCATCGCGCTGGTTAAAAATATATGGAAACCATTTCTTCCTCTAGTTATGGGGGTTGAAAAAAGTAAGTAAAACAATTAAACCGAAAAGAAAGTTTAATAATTTACATTTTCAGTGAATAAATTCATTGATTATCTTTAATTTTCACAACTGTATTAGGGTATATATTTTTATTGATATGAGAAATAATTCTTCCTGATTCGATCTCTTGATTTAGGTTTCATAAAAAACACTATTATTTAGATCAATAGAGACTTTAATAGTCACTTTCCATCAAGGAATTCCTTTATTTTAAGAGTATTTATTCTTGAAATAGCGTTAATTGTTATTGCACCAACAACAGTGCCCACTGCATTAATGTTTCGCAATCACTACTCTGCTAGCTTGAAAACAATTGTACCATTTGTTCGTTTACAAAAAAGAAATGTACTTAAAGTAAACAAGAATTGGGAATGAATTCAAGACGTGTATATATAAGCAAAATATCTACCCGAACGGCTTACAAATTTGAGAAATTCGTTAAAATGACTACGATGATAACGACAACAAAACTTGGTTTATATTTTGTGTGTTACGCGATGTGTTATCGTTTTGTCAATGGACAGCAAGGTAAGTAAGAATAATTTTTAGTCATTTATTTATAACGATATGTATTTCTTTATTTTTTTAAATTAAATTAAAAGTAGCTCACGCTGTTCAAAATTTAAAATATAAAGATATAGGTAAATATTTCCCCTTTCTGTTTAAAACCGACAGCGACGTTTCGCGTCTAATTATGCGACTTTATCAGAGCTGTAATATTCCTAGTTAGTGGAGTCGAACATATTTATATTGTGTGGATACTTACTAGGTTCTTTCAACCCTTAACTGCCTAGATTCTTTGTTTATTCATATCAAAATAAATCAAGAATATATTTAATATTTTCTTTTGAAGGCAAAATGTATCTAAAAATTAAAAGTATTTATTTTTGTTACATATTTCATTTTTTATTTCATTTTTTTATTTTTGTTAATAACGTTTCATTTTTTTGAAGATTTTAATGCAGATCAGAGTTCGGAAACCGACGGTGGTTTAGGAAACTTTGGGACAAATACAGGAGTAGATAATTCTCGATTTCTTCAGTTTGAAGACTTCCTTAGCAATTTGAGAACTTCTACATCAGCACCAAGTTCGAGAACAACAACTGGTGCACAAACTTCAGACGATTCCTTTAACGATTTTCAACTTGGAAACTTCAATTCTCAGTTCAGGAATTTTGGTGGTCGACCAGATAGTTCTAGAAGTTTTGGACAAACGTCGAGTTTTGATTCTGGAGAACAATTTAGATCAGATTCCGATTCTGGCATCACTAGAAACAGCGGTCAAAGAACCGATGAAAATACAAGAACTCGATCGCCAACTTTTGCAGACCGGAATGACGATGCAAACAATTTTGATAACTTTGGTAGCCAATTTTCAAACTTTAACGGGTTTTCATCAGGATCGCGACAAAGAGGCTCCAATTCCGCAGTCAGATCAACAGCTTCACCGAGATCAGATGATGACTCTGGAGCATCTAGTTTCAGTTTCTTTTCAAGAAGCTTCAATAATTAATAATCATCATTGTGCGAGTTACTTTTTGAAATAAAACAATTGCAATTAAAACAAAATATATTTTTTATTACAGAAAACAAGAAATTAAATATAACATGTGAAAAAACACACGAATTTACGTATTAACAATTACATTTTTGTCACAAAAGCAATTTTTTATTGTTACATTTTAGATTTAATGTAGGTACCAAACATATAAAGCTAGCATTAGCATTACAATTGCTTTTAGCGATGGTGTATTAGAAGCGACCGATTTTTGCTTCCCTGTAACAAAAAGGGTGGCGTCATTGGCAATACAATAATATAAAGCTGCATATTTATAACTTAATAAATACATCATATCATGTGGTAAAAATTCGGTTGGTTTATTTTTCCTAAAATCCATAAAAAAACAAAACCATTATCCTTTTTTTTTTGATAATCTTGTGAAATTGTTTATTTATTGCTTATATTGACTACTACCTGATAATGCAGTTTCAAAAAAAGAAAAAATAACTAAACTTCTTAAATGTTTCTAAAGATAATGCACTGAAGAAGAAAATTGAACGAACTTTTTTTGAAAAGGTAAAAATCACATCAGGAGGTCTATGAATATTTTATTTAAAAGCGTCTGTGATGGAATGATTAGAATTACTTACAATGTATAAGCGTATGTCTATTGCAACAACACAATAGTAGTCTTTGGTATTCTATACAATCGCCGGCGACAGGTTTGCACAATTGCCTACCAAAGTAGCAAGTATGTGCTATAAAGGGTAGCTTCTCTGGAATACAAAATAATTTCAAGTTAGTGATTAAGATCATAAATACCACTTATGAAAATTGAAAAACATAGTTAGGAATTACTGTACAAAAATTGTGAATCCATAGTTTGATGGCTACATTTATGATTTATAATGCCTCATTGTTGTCGTTAAATAGAGTGAGCGTGACGCTATATAGAGTGTAATATTGTATATAAAACAATGTAAACCAACCAAAGTCAAGCAATTTCGACGTTTTAAGGAGTTTGTCGTTAAATCGAGTGACGATTACACTGTATTTGATTTATTTTTCACGTTATATTTTCATATTACATGATTGTGAAGTTCTACATGAAAAATGTCAACTATAAAGTTACTTAACATCAAAAAATTAATGAAAATATCGTAAACTACAATAAAAAAATTGTAGACACGCAATACATTCTTGTTAATTATTTGAAATGAATAATTTTCTTTAACGAAATGGATGTATCTGTAATAGGAACGTTTTGGTTTAAAAAATTTACTTTTATGCCTAACATAATAGGAACGGTTATGTTTAGAAATCACGAAACCTAAGAACACGTAGCATTAAAACTGCGCCCAATAACAATCGACCTAGTTTAGGAAACCATAAAAAAAATATTAGAAACGTGACGTAAGTAACATTTTTGGAGACATGTATAGTACTAAAGCGGAAACTCCAACAAGAATCCAATTCAATACAACGTTCGTTAGAAATTGATTAATTTTCCGAATACGTTACTGGTTGAATATCATTTATTTATTACTAGTGACCCGCCCCAGTTTCGCACGGGTGCAATGCAGATACTAAATATATTTTTGTTTTGTTTAGATTATTATCGAAAAGGGGAAATCTTCAAAAGATACCCCCTGAACAATACTAAATATACTACAGAATGTCTTTATATACAACATTCATAGTTTTTTTGTCATTAGACAATACAAACCGGCCTCCCGGCCGGTACCGCTAAACCGCTATGTCCCTGCATTTTAAATCTGTAATATCTTCGAAAATATTCATTTAAATTATATGCTGTAATGCTGTAAAGGGCCATATTGATCTATATTAAATGCACAATGTATTTAAGGTACTTAATTGGATAAGAATTAATGCTGTATTGCCTACAATCGCTTCGTAAATAAGTCATTATTTCTCGTAAAAAGTAAAGGATAAAAAATGGTTATTGTGGGTTATCCCTAAGAGATAGATATATACCATCACGACTATTTTGTAGACCCTTTTAAGATGTACAATATTGTAGTACATTATTTTGATCTATCTCGTAGGGTTCAGCCAGCGTTTGCAATGTAAGCGCAAAAAATGTGTTTATTTACGACATCACATTAGAAACCTCTAAAATTATCAGTGTTTCCCTACTACATTATGCATGTTTTATACATATAAACCTTTCTCTTGAATCACTCTATCTTTTAAAAAAAACCGCATCAAAATCCGTCGCGTAGTTTTAAAGATTTAACCATACATAGGGACAGACAGCGGGAAAGCGACTTTGTTTTATACTATGTAGTGATATGTAATGCTGACCACTAAATAAACGTTAATATGTTTTCCTGAAAGTCTGTTATTCTTTATGGTTAATAGCAAAATATTTATGAAGGTTTATCACAGTAAACAGTGTGTATTGGTACTCACCTGTATAATTCATATCACAACAACAATGGTCATTTACAAGACCATTTCCTAAGCAATATTGCATCTCTCTATCTGTACATTTTTGGCAACCAAAAGGCTCCTCTACTAAAAAAAGGAAAAAAGTCTTATACTTTTTGAGATTAAATTTTCAATTAACAACAAATCAGAATGCACTTGGTTTGCGACATGTAGAAATCGTCAAATAAGCGCTAACAATAAGTAATAAAGAAATTATTTATTCAGAATTTGATTCAGCTAAAAATCAATTTTTTTTTAATTAACCAACGTTTTGTCCATCGGTCAAGGGCTTTTTCAAGGTAATTGAATTATTAATAGACGCGGAGGTTGATTCTAAGCCTCCGCGTTTATTATCAATTCAATTACCTTGAAGAAGCTCTTAAGAGATATGCGAAACGTTGATTGATTGAAAATAAAGAGTAATTTTTACCTGAATCGGGTATAAATCATTTTATTGATAAGCATCAAGGAATAATAATAAAGAAATTAAATAAATAATAGAACCAAGTAACCCTAGTATTAAAAATCAGGTGAAAAATAGTAATTTTTTAACATTTTAAGGGGTAATTCCCGATGGCAGTTTTAAAATTTCATTCCTTATCTAGCTTCATCAAAGTAAAATTGTACACAAAAGTTAACATGCTTTCAAGAACTTTTTCAGTTTCAATTTTTTTTTTCTACAAAACTTTCGGACTTCTCTGTGGACATGAATAGGTATAAGAAATACACATGTACAGAAGCCAAAGTAAATGCAAAAATACTTAAAGATAACAGTGGCAATAACTACCTTATTGACAGATCTTATGTAAAGTAATATTGGGTTTGGCTTGGTTCCAGATACTTCTATTAATAAATCTTCAAAGATATTTATTTGCAAGAAGAATAAACTTAAGTAACAAATTAGAAAAAAGCCTAAATTAAAACTGAAGTTTCAGATTTCAGTTTTCAGTATAAGCACATTCGTTTGTAAGTGAATATTTCTAAACCATACGAAAACCCTGTATGCACATACTTGGTTCAAATAAGGACTGACACATTTGTCGAATTAATAAATTTACTTAATGGATCGTAACCTCTGACTTGGCTTACAAGACCCGCCTAAACTGTTGTATCATCCCATTGTAAGAATAAAGTAGTTAATATACGGCTCTAATACATAATTGTCACAATTAAAGCTTATCGTCTTCAATAAGCTGTAGAACTAAGTACTTATTCGAAAACTTATGCTTGTTCTATATTCTGAGACTTAAACTAAATTTTTATAACAATTTTCGACTGTAAATTACTGAATTTGCCGTAGAAATAGTAGAATTAATTAGGTAACCTGTAATAATCTCAATTTTGACATGTTTCTTTAAAAATTATTTCAAGGAAATTTATTTCTGCGGGGACTTTAANGAATTTGCCGTAGAAATAGTAGAATTAATTAGGTAACTTATAATAATCTTAGTTTTTTCTTCAAAAAATTATTTCAGGTTTCTTAATTATCACAATTTAATTTGTAATATCAACTGAAATACCTACTAAATTTATTTCTGCTGGGATTTTATTTTTACAAATTCGGGTCCAAATTGTAATTTTAATTATTTTCGCTTTAATATTTAGGTAAATTTTCATTTTTCATTTTCTTCGTGTAGAGACGGAAATTAAAAACGTTTTCAATAAAATCATCATAGAATTCATTTAAATTCAAATTGCAATAAAATTAGATGACTTATTAATTGATTTATTTTGATTACACCGGTGTCATTTTATAATCGATTTATTATGGCGGACGATAGTCGCCATATTGTAATAAGACGGAAATGTCTAGCAAGTGCTATAAATACATACTATTTTTATGCATTTTTTCTTTCTTTTAATCCATAATTTTATTAGACTAAAACCTGAACTTTAAACGGGTTCAACAAGTTATTCATTATCTCATGCATTGTTTATGTATTTCAGGAAATTACGATCACTATTTTTTTTTACTGTTTGTGGTTAAAATGTTTGCGTTTTGTCCTTTCACATGCATATATTTTGCTCGATAAATTGGCACGTAAGTAGAAAAATTACACAAAAGAGATAATATTGTGCATAATGCCTACTAAATTATAACAGTGCGTAGCTTTGAAACCGGTAGTAAGAAATAACCCTATTAAATTGAACGGCATCAATCTAAACTCAATAAACAAGCCAAGGTCAATTTAACTTTCCTCAATTAATAAAATGGCCGCGTCTGTTATGCGTTTCAAAGGCATTATTTGTGGCAATGAGAATAGGAGTAAAAAGTGTGTGACCAATCGAGGTTTTACGAAACGATTTAAGAAACGGTTTCATTTTTATTACCCCAGTGATCGTGAAACACATTTAAAGCTAAATATTTACATAAATAATTAATTTTTTATGAGTCACAATAAGGAAAATTACAATCAATTATTAAAAATACAAAATACATGTACTAGTTTTAAAAATGCTCATCACTCTTTACTTTAAGACAGTTGAGATAAGATATGTTATAGCGAAAACACAATAAATTATAAATATTTTGTAGAATTATTGATGCTGTGGAAATTCGTCAGTAATTTTATCTATTGATAAGGCAAAACAAGTCGTGGGACACCCAATGGTAAAAATGTTTCTAATTACTAGCCTGTCCGCGGTTTTGCTCGCTTAAATACATGTCAGAGGTCACCGACGACCACATAAAACTAATTTTTCTGTACCTCGAGAAAACCAATAAAAAAATAACTTTAGATGCTTTTTAAAATGACATTGTGTTCGTCAGATGGCAGACTAATCGATTTATCTCGTCAGCTCTCTCTCTCTCTCTCTATCTGCAAGCAGTCCGTAAGAAGGAGAGAGATGTCCACTAACACACTTGATCTTTAGTCAGTCTTGCCACACCTAGGGATATTTCACTACACCTAGGGAATTTAGAGACAGACTAGGGAAGAATATGCAACACAATATTTCCCTACACCTAGGGAAGTTAGAGACAGACTAGGGAAGAATATACAACACAATTTCATTTTTATGCCAAATGAATTCTTGTTGTTTAAAGGGCACTTGCACTTTGAAAATGTATTTAAATATTTGTGAATAACTAAACAAAAAAGTCTTTCTTTTTAGGCGCCAATTGAATTTTTTGTTTAAACACCCTTTTTTATGTCATAAGAATCCCCGAGGAAATATAAGGAAATTTTAGTAAAAACTAAGCAAAAAAAAGGAAATTCACCTAAATACTTCGTTCCAAATATTGATTTCCCATTCTGATTTTTAAACGTGTAATTATTTTCAATCCTCTAAGGCAAACTCTTTTAATATTTTTTCTGCTGTAGGAATCTAACCCTGTTTGACCTACTTGTAGATAAAAATCAATATTTGCTTACTTTCCCCAATAAACAACTTATAAGACTTTTGTGTCTGTTTTTTTTGCTTGTTTTTTCATTTAATGACATGCTTGAAGTTGTTGTAACAATAATANATAGAGAAAAGTAATGTAAAAGTTCTAACTACACAATAATAGCAAACGTCTCATAAGTGGTACAGCTTTATAAGAATTCATGAAAATAGAATTTAGGTGTACCTACATTAAACACGATAATATATTAGAAAAATCACTCACTACAGTTAATAATCGGTTACTCGGAAAGATGTTTTAATCTACATTTTAGTACATACTAACCTATATGCATTATAAAAAGTTTTAACGAGTTCGAAACTATAGAATTTAAGTTTTCAATTTGTTTTTTTTTTTTTAAATAATCGAAGATGGTGAAACTGTACTAGGCGAAACCGGTTAAAAAATACTTCCTTCGTATATTAAAACTTTATATTAACTTTTTCACTTACTTGAATTTACGTCCATTGATAAAGCTACATTTTTTGCACTTTGCGATGAAATTGCGTGCTCTATAACATATTCATCGTACGTCACCGCTTGGGGTGGAACGGAAGTAGGGATGGAAATAACATTTTCTGTCCACAAAAAAGCAACAATTGCTACGGTCATTATAAACAAAAATCCAAACTTGCCCATGTCTCATGTTAGATAGTGGTGCTTTTCCAAAAGTTTTTCGATAAGTGTTGGAGTTGTTAATCTTTTGGAACCTTAAATGTAAAGGTCATTTAAATAAAATTATTCTACAGGTCTAAACAAGTGTATAAACCTAAATTAATTTATTAATTTAACAAAAAACATAAGCGATAAATAATATTTTACTTTAAATTGATTTCAAATAAAGCCTTAGAAATACTTTAAACGGATTAGCAACATTGTAACCCTTCAACGGCGTATTAGTATTAGTCCACTGGGCGCTGTCAGTATCTTATTTAATTAATTAATAAAAAACAGCTTATTTTGTGCTACCTTTAGGTTTATACACTGCAAATAACAGAATAAGAGAAACTATTTCAAACTATAAGATTATTATATTTACCTCTTTCTTCTCGGATGTATTTATTAACTCTAAATAAAAAAACCTTGACAATTGTTCATCAGTTTACGAATTATTTATCACATATATATATTGGATATTATTATGATCATACTTTTCAGTGTTTCTTTTGTTTCACTTTACATTAATAATAACTGTTTCTGTTAAAAGGTAACGAAGGCAACATTTTTTAAAAACTTATTATCACAGTCACTCACTAAAAAGAAAGAACAACAGTCATCGTTCTTCCTTCGAAGGTACGACGTCAAATAACAGTGTGTTGGGCAAAGCAAAAACCGCGGCCGCGGTGGCGACAGTTGACCTTACTAGGGGGTGGACACTGAACAGTTATAACTGCCACCAAAACCGTCACTTATAACCGCCCTTTTCGCGAACAACAAAGATATATCTACACCTAATACATATTACCGAAAGGATTATAAATTATAAGACGTTAACAACTAACGACTAAACAATCAACAATACGACTTTCTTGCCAAGGAAGTGAGGCTTTTATGTTTTAATGGGACATTGTATAGATACAACTAACTGAACGGAAAGACTAACTGGTATGTGCTTACCAGCACTTACATACTTCATTAGTCAACCATCGAATGGTCGAATGACTGAACTGAATATGAATTAATTGAATATGTACGTAATACTGTGAATTAAGAGGAAAGACCGATATTACGTATTTTAACGACAGAAACAACAAGTTTAACATAAGAAACAGTAACTTTAAGGTCTATGTCAGTAGGTACCAAAAATGGACCCATCGGTGACGCTGCTAGTTTGCTACAGTCCCTTTTATTTTTATTCCTTGCACTAATTTAATCAAAATAATGATCTGATGTTTTCTAAGCAGTATTTACTTTGGTTTTGGTTTTTTGTTTAAATTTATTGCCTTATTTATAAGCACTGCCCAATGAGATAGATTTCTGAACAATATTGCATAAAGAATATGGAAATTGTTAGTTGTTTTGCGTTCCTAAATTAAATAATTAAAAACTGGGGAGAGGGGGGAATGTAAAACAGAGACAGGGGTCCTAAATTTCATTCTATTGGTACCGGTGTTTTGTAGATCCTGTTACTACCGGAAATTGATCTCTTATCTACGTTATTTCATAAGGACACTCCAAATTCTTAACGTTATTGCGTGTGCTAACTTTTTACAGTTATGTATATTTTTTAATTATCACACATTTATAACTAATGTTATCCATCCGCAGCCGTTTGATTTCACAAAACAAGTACGAAATGTATTTCTGAAAATATCATGTAATTTTAATGGTTTATTTGTCTACGCTCGAATTGAAAATTATTTTGTTGTAATGAATTCTAATAAGAAACAATTATTTAAACTTTTTAACTGTTTGAACTTTTTTCATATTTATATTAATTAATAAATAATATATGGATATATGGGTATTATTTAAGTTAATAATAAAACCAATGAAAATTGTTTTTGTTTTTGAATTATTTGACCGCAGTTATTACTATTTGGTGTTTTTTTATCTATTTACTAAGTAGATATGCTTTATCATCAAGCTTCTTTGGATACGGTAAAACGCGATCAAAATATATTACAGTTATTTTAGGTATGATCGCAACGAGGACGTGTCTGCATTTTATATATTTTGGATTGTCCGAGTTACGATTTTAATTCTTTGTCAATTAATACGTAAGCAGATTATGATCTGTATTTGGTACCGCCTTACAATGGTACAATATGGTAGGTAGGTACTTTATTTAAAAGCAAGTACCATCATATATGGGTACCAAATAAAATTATTACCTATACAAACATATTTATAATCATAAAAGTTCTTCCTTGTTGCTTACCCTAAAGGTACCTAATAATAACCACTACTAAAAGTAAAAACACGGAGAAAATGAAAAAGGAAAATTTACCTAAATATTAAAGCAATATTTAGAATTTATCCCACTAGCCCGTTGCTTCGTAAGCGAAAATAATTAATAAAAATTGCAATTGGGTTCGAACTTGTACAAATAAAATACTAGCACAAACCATTTCACTATGTATTTGAGTTGATACTACAAATATTAAGAAACTTGAAATTATTTTTAAAAAAGCTAGTCAAAATTGAGATTATTACAACGGCAAATTCAATCAATTACAATCGAAAATTGTAATTTTTGCTTTGCCATAAACATTTAGTTTTCTCCGTGAACTTTCTTAAAGTATTGATATTAATATATATAATTAGTGATAATTTTAATTTACAATTTTATTTACTGTTTTGAATTATGTGTCTTGACCATTATACTTTTTTTTTCAGGGTGACCATTATGATAAGGAGCCGATGATCTTCCCGGTGAGTTTTAATTTTTTATGTTTAAAAATATGCGTATATGTTTGTACAAATAGCAGGAATAAGGAACATAGCGTGACTTATAAAGGGATAAATTAACGATTTTGGCATTGGGGTAGTATTTATTAATATTCCCCGAACTATGAGTCACTGAAGTCATTTAATCTTCCCATAAAAATGACGTTATTTAATACCTATACATTTAGGTACAAATGTCGGAAAAACAGGCACAACTATTCCAAACGTAGCATTTTTGTTATCATTTGAATTCTAGGATCGGTTCATCCATATTTATTAGGAAAATCGTACTTCAATGTTAATTTCGGAAATATCATTCGTATAAATACAAATAACCCAAATAGCTTTTGAAATTACGTTCTGTTAAAAACACTGTTGATACGAGCAACTAAAATAACTATAATAGCTACTTTTCAGTTACTTTACTTAAGTGGAATGATTTAAACACTTGTCAGAATGTGGCAACGTGTAACGGAAAAACATGTTGGAGTTCAATGCGAAATGGTTTAACAGAAAACAATAATTATAGAGAAAAGTAATGTAAAAGTTCTAACTACACAATAATAGCAAACGTCTCATAAGTGGTACAGCTTTATAAGAATTCATGAAAATAGAATTTAGGTGTACCTACATTAAACACGATAATATATTAGAAAAATCACTCACTACACGGAGAAAACTAAATTTTTATGACATTCGCAAAAATTACAATTTTAGATTGTAAATGACTGGATTTGCCGTAAAAATAAAATTTATTAGATAACATGTAATAATCTCAATTTTGACATGTATGTTTAAAAATTATTTCAAGTTTCTTAATTATTACAATTTAATTTGTAATATCAACTAAAATACCTAGTAAATT
>NW_020440825.1:1018869-1024379 GCF_000699045.2 Agrilus planipennis
TTGTGTCAGCCCAATCACATATTGTGTCAATACTTATCATTTTATCGTAATTTAAAAACTTGGAAATTGCACGGTACACTATAGGAACTACGATAAATTTTCCCTAATCGGCGCCATGTTTTTAGGCTCCTCCCATTTGACGGATCCCAATAGACTAAAAACTTTTTGTGATCTGTTGTATCTTCAGAATATTTATTTTGAGATTGTTATCCTGTTGGAAACAATAATTCTCAGGAAGACTCGATTTTCGCGTTTATAAATATTAATTTTCCTTTTTGTTACATAATCGTTCAGATATTTTATTTATTGGTACATTGTACACTTACATTAATTTTATAATGCCTATAGCGCATTTACAGCATCCTTCCCAAGAAGTCAGTCAGGTATTTACATTAGGGCTTTAAAAATGTAATTCAAGTTGTTTTGTTGTTAAATCACGTTTTTGTTCGCATTCCTCTTACCAAGAAGAAATACATAATATTACTACCAGGCACCTGCCTTATCTTCTGAAAATAACGTGGAACATGAAACCGACATTCCCCTAATTGCACTTTTATCACAACTATTCCGATAGCAAAATGTATTTTTCTAAAGGCATTAGACAATTTCTTAAGTATTTACGATAATTCTAATGGAACTACAAGTACTTACTACAATTTAAATAAATACTTTGCCTTACTAATTTTACAGAAAATGTATTATTACATAGCCCAAAAGTAAGTGGTACATTTTAATCTTTCTATTTTTGCAAAAACCAGCAGTTGTAATTTTAAACAAAAACAATCTCACAATCGTTTGCTAATCCTTAACAATTGATATTGTTCCATCTTACAAGGGCATCTTCGGGTGAAAATTTAATTGGAGTTTATTAAGCAGAAAATACTGAAGTTCTCAGAAATAACAGTAATTAATTATTTAAAAGTACTTGTGTATAATTAATTACATATTTGAATAATTAATTCGATTGCGAACTGCTCACGATAAGTCTGATATTGAGAGATACTCAGTGCCGGCGCATGAATTTTCATTTTATGTGTTATGTGGCTCTAAAGTATGATAAACATTTATAACGGTCATAAAATAATAATGTACAAAGCATTTAGTTGTAACTAATTTACTAATAATTGCGTTAATCGTAACATATTTACGAAAATTTGTAAGACTTACGTAGTGTAAATCGTCGCGCCGCTGGACATGTAATTAAATATTATCACTACATTTTCATGCACATATGTAGGAAATTATTAACTATACCAGCAATGCCCTTGAAAATGTTGCTATTTCTTCTTGCTACACATTAGATAAAAAAGATGTTTTAAAAGTAGGTTGTAGTAAATATCGTAGTATAATACACGTAATAGATACGGATTACTTATTAATATTGGCGTTCTACAAAGAGAATTTCGACTTTTTTACATGTACTTACCTGTAGTTCTAAACCATAACAACGAATGAGTAATGGTGTAGTTCTTTATAGCAGGTACCCACTTATTGTACCTGTCGCCTGTTTTCAATCCTAAGTATATTTTAATCGCTTGAATTCCTTATCTTATTGTATGAAAATATATAAAATTAAAACGAAAGTACTGATGATATGCAAGGGAAGAAAAAGTAGGGAAAGAGCGAATATAAAGGTAGAAGACAAACAATTAAGAAGAAGTGTCTCATTTTTGATATCTATTCGGAAGTTAGATAATTCAGAATGAAAGGAATAGTAGAGATTTACAACAGAAGATAGCGCAGGGTCAAGTCGCCTTTAATAAAAAGAAAGGTAAAGGTCCTTCGGGGGTGGTGGTGGGGGGGATCGAAAGAGGAGGTCTCCCCCACCACTGTACCATCAAAAGTTCGTGACGGTCTCACCCCCATAAAAAGTTATGGGGTTTCAAAGTTAATAAATATGCCAATTTTTATACATTTCTAGGAATGTAAATATTTATGTAGTCATTTTTAAACAATATTCAAAGGTAAAACTAATGAAAAATACATAAAAATATTGAGAAAGTTATATAAAACATTATTTAAATATCTTTATCAATAGGGTAGGTTAGGTTAGGTTAGGTTATCGGGTTTTGTTCAAGTGACCACCCTCTTTCGAACCCCCTTACCTCCAGCCGCTTGAAAATATTTTTTTTATTGAATTTTATTTGAATTATAGTGTATGAAAATTGTCAAAATAATCAACTTTCAACCCCCATAACTTTTTATGGGGGTGAGACCGCCGCAAATTTTTTATGGGGTTTTACTCAGGTGACTACCCTCGACCCCCTTACCCCCAATCCCATCTAACCCCCATAACTTTTTATGGGGGTGAGACCGCCACGAACTTTTTATGGTACAGTGGTAGGGGAGACCTCCTCTTTCGATCCCACGAAGGGGGTGGAGGCCATCATCTAGACGTTTACCAAAAGAAATTTCACTTATTGTATGTTTTTCAAAATTGCAAAACATATACATATGAATGAACATTTTTTAAGAGTTTAAGATAAAAAAAAAGATTTTTGACCCACCCCCTCAATAATGCTCCGTAACGATTTGTTTTACCTCCTCATCAAACTTACGTACCTCCCTACAAAAGCGATTTATATAACGTGAATTCCGAAAAATTACTATCGCGTTTACAGTAATAAGTCACCCTTTTGTAAGTCACCGTAGCATTTTACAAAACACCCCCCTACCCATTAACCGCGTTACGTATTACATAGACGGTCCCCTCATCAGTACACTTTAACACAATTTTAAATTTCCGTATTATCAATCACTAACAATACAGGTACATATTGTGGTGTCTAATTCAATAGAATTTTTTTTATTGGTACGAATTATGTAAATATAAGGGCACCTTAGGATTTCTTTCATAGTCTCAGTCTGAGTTTCCACGAATCATAATAAAGCGCACGTATTGTCAATAATTCATTCATGAATTTACATGAGAAGCATTCCATTCATTCTTTTCGAATTAATATTTTTTATTATAAAGTCAAATTTTGCGGTCTTCAAAGAAAAAAAAAAGAAAATAGTAGATCGTATTTTACATAATAATTGTGTTTGTAACTAAGTACTAACTTTTTATTAAAAGAAGTTTGTCCATTAAATATATATATTAACCCGCAGGGACTATTGTATTTACGTTTCCACCCACGTTTCGGTTGAAAGCTCCTCCTAATCGTCTAATAGAAATATTGACCTAACCCTAAACAGTTTAATTGTAAAGGCTGCACCTACCTCTACAATACTGTTATTAGTTCAATGTTACGTTTAAAAACTGTTTAACAAAAGGACAAAAAACAAAGCATGATACATGAATGCTCGGATTGCTGCAAATTCTTTTTAAGTTATAGTATCTATATTATAATTATTTAAAATCAATATTTTTTGTTAAGAGATACATTAGGAACATTATATTTTGACTTATTGAATTAGGTTCTCCATTTAAAAATAAATACTATCTCTATCGTTTTTGTAGAGCAGCCTTCGGTTTGGGCGATGATTTATCGGGCGTGCTGATGAGACCTAATGAGATCGAAACGTCTAACAGTTGACATAAATTACTGACTACGAACTTTACATCTTTTCCATGTAAATGTGTATAGATATCTCAATTCAAGATTTATTTTTGAAATGAATGTTTATCAGAATTGTCCACCTCATACAACGCAGAAAAACATCACCATTACTCGTCCATTGATATAAAAAAAGGGAAAAATATTTTTTAGAATTTCAGGAATAATAATTGTATCATCGCATACTTATTTTTTCTAACAGCAAACTTAACTTTTACTTGGTTTATTTACGTATATGGAATTATTAATAAGTTTTATTTTTCAATGAAATAAAAACACAAAAGCAATCTTAAAATTTCTTATATTGACAAAAATCACCCGGTGCAAAAATAGGTACAATACTTGTATACTGTAAGGTCCAAAAAGAGCCCTACTGTACAATAAATCACTATAAAAAATCGTTGTGGTATAAAAATAAGTAAAAAAACTGCAGTATTGTATATCCTAAAAGACGGTCCATTACCGCATTCCAGCAGCTCTCAATTCCATCAAGGCGCTTTGAGTAATGACCCCCGGACCATTATTAATAAACGAACTAGTGTAAGAGTTACCCCTCGAAACTATACGTTTTCTCACCTGTTTATCTCTATTCAGATTAACGCTGCTGTGTTTGTTTTGATTGTCAGACATTCTCGTCATGTTGCTGGAATCCCCTTGCGATTTCGTCAAAGTTCTTTGACGGCTCTGCTTCGGATCTTGATGGTCTTTTGGTATTTTGGAATCGGATTTGATGTTTAAAGTCGATTTGACAAATTTCATATTCGAAGGACGAAACTTTGGTTCCGATTGCGATTGATACGGCGTCTCTTTTGCAACACAACGATGATTTCTCAAATATCTGTCGGTTTCCTTATAGACTTTTGACTTCACTTCCGGCTTAGCGACGTCAGTCTTTGCGGTGCTTGTCTTTGCTTTCGACACGATAATTTTTCCGGATCGCGAATTGTGATGGACCGTCATAATTTCGTACAATTTATTTCTGTAATCGTCTACTGATAGTCTTACGTCGTCGTTTAAAGGGGGTGTAACCCTATTGAGCATTACTTTTTCTTCGGACGGGTTATGAAACCTAATAATGATCGTATATTGTAAGAAATTATGCGACAAAAATACAGTAGACACTCGATAGTGTGAACGTCGCGTAATGGAAACCCCGCATAAAGTGAACAACGTTGCCAATTATGCCAGGCCATCGTATACCACGAAATATTTCACTTATAGAAACGAATTTCCATATAAAAAATTAAACCAATAGTTGAATGAACAAACTGACAATGTGAATACTATCGTATGTCTACTATATGAAGTGAAAAATGTTCAAAATTAAACGTTTTAATAACGTCTTCTATACGAGCAGAAATGTGAAAAATGGTTTTTTAAATACTTTTTGATTTGTTACTTTAAATAGCAGTATTAGCATCTAGCAAGGAGGACTGTATGAAAATAAATAAAAGTAAAACTAAAATACTGGTATGCAAGGGAAAGAAAAGTAGGGATAGAGCGAATATAAGGATAGGAGACGAAAAATAAGAAGTGGCTGATTTTTTTTAAGTCAGATAAGTCAGGACGGAAGGAATAGTAGGGATATAAAGCAAGGTCGTGTCGCCTTTAATAAAAAGAAGTCACTTCTATGCTCGCAAACGGTTAATTTAGAAATTCGAAAAAGATTGTTAAAGGTGTATGTTTGGAGCGCGGCGTTGTACGGGTGCGAAACATGGACAGTGGGCGCGGCTGGATAGAAAAGGTTATAAGCTTTCGAAATGTGATGTTACAGGCGAACGATGAGGATAACGTGGATAGAAAAGGTTAGAAATGAGAGGTATTAGAAAGAATAGGAGAACAGTATACTCTACGGAAGTCAATAAAAAATAGGCGAGATAGGTTGGTAGGACACCTTCTCAGGCATGAAGGTCTAGTCAGAGACATATTAGAGGCAGAAACAGGAGTTAG
>NW_020440825.1:1024421-1033899 GCF_000699045.2 Agrilus planipennis
TATCTTGAAGTTTTCAGTTTTACACAGCTGGCGTATATATATATCAATTCGATATTGTTCTGCGAGTTGTTTTGTCGTAATTTATAGAATTTCGTGCTAGGTGCTGATATTAATTTGAACTTCAAAATTCCATAGACTATGACAATGAACCCGGGAAACATTATCGATCCAATATTTTAGATTATCCATTTCAAATTTCAAAGTCTAGAATTGTTTGGGCTCTCATCAGTTAAAAAGTTAGAAGGCATTCATGGAATGTCTCCTTTTTAAGCTTCTAATACCTTCAATGGCCAAAATACAAAAAGCTTTTCTCAAAAAAGTATTTAAATGCAAGATAAAAATAGGTATTTTTTATTTTGTATTTACATTTTAAACGCAATTATTTCAAATAAATCACGTCTCTGTATATGACCAATGTGTACCCATATAATAATAAATAATTTTACAGTTAAAAAAGTTTTAAAACCAGCATTTGTTATTATTTTGCATCTAGATTTTAAGTCATCATCAAAATGATTTGAAAAAGGTCACTAATAATAATGATTTTCACGGAAAATACTTTGCATAAATACCTTGATACGTAATTATGTGAGAGTGCTTGTTCTGCAGTGTATCTTTTGTAAGGATTGAACACCAATAATTTCAGTACAAGCTCTAGTCCATCGTTTACCACGTTTGGTCCCAATACTGCCTTTATGGTCGTGTGTTTGATGGCTGTGGCATTTTTTATCATCGAGGTACCAACCCCCGATACACATATTGCGCTGATATCTACAAATTTTCAAAATTTCCAATTTCAAAATAAGAAAAATCTTCTTTAAATTTTTTGACCAACCTTCGGATGAAGGTGACTCTATCGTCGACATTATTCGTTCTACTTGATTTACTGTGGAAGTTCCAGGGAAAATTGGTTTTCCCAAAAGCATTTCCCCTAAAATGCATCCTATACTCCACATATCTATACCCTTAGTGTAACTGCAATTTTTATAACATATTTGTTACTGTTTGTCGACTAATTTAGATAATGAAGTTACAATAATTTTAATTTTTTATGAAATACTTCTAGTAGAAAAAAATCAGATTTTAATAGATTAACAAAATTATAATTAGATTTTAAGATTTTATTTAAGTGAAAACTAGAAAGATCAAAAACTGATGAAATTGAAATAAAAAACATAGAACAGAGCAAAATAGTACAATTTTAATCAAAAGAATTGATTTTACACATAAATAATGACTTTAATTATTTTTAGTTAAAAGTTAATAATTAATTAACAGTTTGATTTGTTATAAAAAACGAATTCGTGTTATTTTGTTATATCAATATTTTATTAGACTGCAAAGCACGGTACACGTGTTACAATTCCTGAATATTTATTGATTTTATTTAAATTTGTGCGTTTCTAAAATGCGTAAATTTGTACTACGTTCGGTTTCTACAGAATAATAACTTCAAACAATTTCCAAATTGTCAACAAACACGGAATGTAGTTTGCACTTGATTTGGGACTTTAATCCTTATTTCCGACATTTCACAAGGTACTTAACTTTATAAGTTAAAACATCAAGAATTTATACGCTATAAATCCGGATGTAAACAAAAATCAGTGTTTATAAATGATTTTCTTTTGTTTTAACGACATCTGGAGCATACAATTTCCTTAGCCGACTTATATTATTTATATACATATATAATTCTTAAAGAGTTTTTTCCTTTGTTTCGAAATTTCATCCTAAATGTTTTAAACAATTGTTATAAAATATTCCAAATTTAATGAATAATTATTCATTTATTTAAACAGTATTTGTTAATAGACACTCGAGCTCTGCATAATGTAAGTCACGTACGAATTACGTATGCTAGGCCATCGTATATTGTGAACAAACTAAACCTTCGCTTATAGAAACGAATGTCCATTGATCTTAAAAATCGATATTTTGCCGTTGCTATTGAGTTATTGCTGTAAATCCGCGATATATTAGACACTTTCCCAGTCGTATTCGCTAGGATGATGTTGTTTTATTTGTGTAGTCAACTTTTTTCCGAAACAAACATTTTTATTTGGGAAAAATGTAGTCCATTCTCAATAATAAAAGAATTAAGAAACAGTTGTAGAAATTTAATGTGCGTAAATACAGTCAAACTCTCTTAAAACGTCAAATGCAACCAATTATCTACGCGAGTTAAAGAAATTTTCTGGTTTACCGCCAACTTTTTAATTTTCCATTCGAAGACATTGTTTCTTCATATATTACTTGCTGTTGTTAAACAATATTCGAAATCTCCAGTTATAGAAGTTGGAATTACAGAAATTCCATTATTATATTAAAATGTTTGTACGTAGGAACATGAAATAATTATATGGTAAAAAGTTATAATTTTCACCCAAATAGATCACCCTTCTATATATCCTAATAAATATTATAGAGGTACAGAAAAGGACATAGNTACACACATTGTCAGAGGTACAGAAAAGGACATAGGGTAATTTTTTATCCTGAAAAGAAATATTGCTTCCGAGGGATAAAAAAATTGGTTTTATGTGGCCGTCGATGATCTTTTGGCACGCAGTTAGGGCATTAACAAATCTATTAAACCTATCAAAAATTTTGTAAGCACATTGTTAGGGGTATAAAAAAAGCGTAGAGTACCTTTTTTCCAAAAAGAAAATACTGTTACCGAGGGATAAAAAAATTAATTTTGTTAGTCGTCGATGATATTTGACGCACAGTTAGCACATTAACGCGAGCGAGGCCATGAAATTTTGTACCCTTTGCAGCCACCCCCTTTAGTTTATATTTTTGAGCGCTACTAATACTGTGTATTTCTTGTTTTTTTTCCCTACTATCTTGCGCGTAATTATCACGTCGAGAAACTAAGTAAAAAAATGATTTATCGCAATTGAACTAATGATTTTTTTATTACTGTTTTACGTAGGCATTTATTGCAATTTTAACGAGTGTGTAAACGTATAGGTTTATTTTGTTGATAGTTTTGCTTTTGTTGGTTCACACTCTATGGAGTATCTGCTGTATAGAATCATTATTTGTAAAAAATTACGTATTCGAATTACACTGTAATGCAACACCCTGTATATGTTTGTAAGACTACATGCAGTATCTATGTTCGATCAAAATTTAATTAAAAAAAATCAATATTGCGCTTACTTTCTGTTTGCAATTAGTATTTCTGGGGCTCTGTACCATCGCGTGGCAACATAATCAGTCAACGTAGGATCCGTGTTATCAGGACTATTTTCGGAACATTGGGTCAAAGACCTGGCCAGGCCAAAATCCGCTAATTTGCATCTAAAACAATTGCAACTTTTAAAAATTCTTTTTTTTTTTTTTAATAAACTATGCAACTAACAATACACCGTCATTATACAAGATGCAATCGAAAAGTTTCGTACGCACCGTCAAAGTAGACTGACATTTGAAAAATTACCTGCACATGCTGTCTAAGAGAACATTGCTTGGCTTTAAATCCCTGTGAATTACATCTCCAGAATGTATATATTTGATTGCTTTGAGTAATTGGTACATTATATAACGTTTGTGAATATCCTTAAGGATATTCCCTCTTTTAATGACATTATGCAGGTCTGTTTCCATATATTCAAAACCTAAATATATGTCTCTATTATTGGCAGCTCTAAAAAAAAGTACGAACCCTATACAACTACAAATTTTACTTTATTTTGCTAGGTGCTTAGTTTGAAAACATACCGAATTAAATTAAAAAAGTACGTACCTACCTATGTATACTGCGTAGTCGAATTATATTTGGATGATCTTTGAATGATCTCAGAAACATAATTTCCCTGAATGTTCGTTGCGCGTCAGTCTGATTGCGAAAAGCATCAAAAATTTTTTTCACAGCCACTACATCTTTAGTTTTACGATCAATAGCTTTCCATACTATTCCATAAGCCCCCTTCCCGAGTCTCTTTTGAATATCAAACTTTTTTAAAATATGTTCGTCAATTTCGGGCATTTTATCTTTTGGTTGTGCCATACTTTTTGGTGCACCTCTGTATACAGAACTTTGTTACAAAAGTTTAAAAGTTCACTGGGAGTCGCTGTGTAAAACATCGATAAAATGTAACATTCATCACTCAAAAATCGTCAAAAATTACCAAATTATTGTTCACGGCAATTTAGTAAATTGTTTTTATTGATAGAGGCTTTCTTTGATAAAAAAAAGGGATGCGAACTCGAGTACAATCGGGGTAGAAATACCTATTGGGTTAAAACGTTACAAGTGCATGCTTGACTTGTTTGGAATTGATTTTATAATTAAAAATAATATTCTTGTTTATTCCTGACGTTTTAAATTTCTTTTTGTTGCTATAGGATACAACGGGGAACAAAACTGATAGAATTTTCTTTTCGGTCTGTAGTCCTTTTACACCAATCGGTTAAATAGTTCATTTGTCTTTATTTACATTTTAAACGTCAAATTGACAGTTCCAAAATAGATAGGTTTGGTTAGTTTTTGTAATTAAAAACCGTTTAAAAGCAATTTATCTAATAGTTTTGCAATTAATTAATTGTTTAACATGATGTACTCCGATAGTGATGAAGATTTAGAATCTCGAAATAGAAAAACCGTATTGGAAGGTCGTGAAATTTTAGAGAGAACAGGACAAAGTTTAGCTCGCTCAGAACATGTAGCAATCGAAACTGAAAATATAGGTACACAAGTTGTTTCTGATTTAAGTGAGCAACGAGAAACACTATTAAGAGCAAAGAGTAGACTTACAAATGCAGATGAGCAACTTGATAGTACACGAAACATTTTACGAAGAATGGGGCGGAATGTGCTCTATAATAAATTAATACTGATATTAATTATTATTTTGGAAATTTTAATTTTAGCTTCTCTATCTTATTTAAAATTTAAAAAATAGTATTCCCTAAATAGTTTCTAAGTAAAAATTCCTAATCCAAATGTAAGCATTTGCCTTTCTATACATATGTATAATAGAAATAATGTTACATTTTCTTTTCAATTTTATACCTGTAAATATTATATACATTGTACTATTAAAATATATAAATTTTTATTATCTCCAAAGAAACACAATATCTTTTTATTATTATTGGTCATTTAATTAATTGAACTGTCAAAAAAATCAAATTTAAAGCATACACTGACAGTAAATAAGTCCAGATATTACAAAAAAAAAATTAAAATTAACAGTATGAAGTTTCTTCAAAATATGGGTCTTTTTCTGGTTTCGGTTGTAATAATATCGCTGTTATCAATTTCGTTTAGCGAAAATGTTCTGGAATTGAGCGAAAATAATTTTGAAAGAACCCTTGATAACTTTAAATATGTGATGGTTAAATTTTACTCTCCAGAATGTACAAATTGCAAGGCTTTAAACCCTGTATATCAAGAAATTGCCCGTAAAATTAACGATATTGATCTTGCTAGCCCTGTTAAATTAGCAGAGGTGGATGCCACTCATGAACTATCATTAACTCAGAAATTTAAAGTTGCGTCATATCCATCGTTACTACTTTTTGAAAAAGGATCTTTGAAAGGCGAATATAAAGGAACTATGGATCCATCGGAAATTTTAAATTGGCTGTTAAAACAAACACAATAAATGAAATAATCTCATGCCGAAAAATCCTTAAATTAATCGAATTAATATAAATGTAAATAAAAAATTAATTAAGAATAAATAATGTAATTCTTATCTTTAGTTTTACTCGCATTCGTTTCGGATAGGCCGTTTTATGATATAGAATTCAAGGAACAATTATTAGACATTAATAAAACTACTCTTTTATTGTCTCGCCCAATTAAAACTTCACTCTGTATATATAGATTCTTTTTGTCATTTTCTGTCATTGTATCATCAAAATTTCTGTTTTCCTTTACAAAAACTATTTTTTTTTTTTAATGATGAGGCGTAACAATTTGCTCTTGTTTTTTGTTTCTTTATTAGCAGTTTTTATCGGTGTGATTATTTGTGACGACACAAGTATTTTAGAATTAGACCGGGATAGTTTTCAAGCTACACTCAGAGAAAATAAGTTTGTTCTCGTGAATTTTTATGCACCATGGTGCAAATATTGCAGAGATTTTAATCCGACATATCAGGCAACTGCTCGTAAATTAGAGGAACTAGGTAGCAGTATAAGATTGGCTAAGGTGGATGCAACGATAGAAAGGCCTCTTGCTAATCAGTACAACATAAAGGGTTACCCTACCCTTGTATTTTTCAAAAATGGGGTGCCAAGTGACCAATATGGTGGAATACGAACCCAAAAAGGTATCGTTACATGGCTACTGAAAAAAGCTGACCCATATAGCAAGGAATAAGATTTTATGCGATGGATTTTAAACGAAAAAAAAAAAAACAGGATTGGAAAGAAATCTGAAAGATACTAATCGTAAGAAAATTTTAGAATATTATCTTTATTTTACGAGGTTTGTCGGCTTTGAAAGAAAACGCAAAAAATCATATTTAACTTTGTACTTTGTCAATATCTGTCATTTCAGTATCTAGTAAAATTTACTGTGTCCTTTCATTACAAATTTTATTAAAGAAACTTAAAAATAATGAATTTTACGAAATCCCTCAGTCTAACACTTCTACTGATTGCATCAGCGTATTGTATAATAGTCACAGCTTATTATGACGATGAAGTAATAGAACTTACTGATAGAAACTTTCAATTAGCAGTCAAAAGTTACCGGTATCTTGTGGTAAACTTTTACGATTCAAACTGCAAGTTTTGTCGCGCTTTAAGTCCTGTATATGGTATTGCTGCGCATAAACTTAAAGAGTTAGGATCTGGAGTTAAACTTGCGAAAGTCGACGGACTTATTCAAAAGTCAGTTGCTTCGAAATACGACGTTAAGGGTTATCCTACCCTTATATTTTTCAAAACTGGTTTCCCCATAGAATTATATGGCGGTTCGCGAAAAACAACCGATATTTTTGGCTGGCTTCTCAGTAAAGCAACTAATTATTAATTTGAAACAGTTTGCAATATTATCACTTTGAACATGTAAAAGTTTTTGTAAGTTCATTAAAAGAATGAGTAAACATCTGCAAGGAACATTGAAAACTTCCTTACTGTTTTCATTAATTATTGTTTTTAGTGCAAAATAGAAACTATTTTTGAGGAAATATTATATTCAGCTGATGGATTATAATGATTACACATGAAATAAAGCAACAAACATTCTTTTCTCATCATTTTTATAAAAATGGTAAAAATGTAAGTAGAACTATTCCATAAAATAATCAAGAGTAATTAAGCAAATACGTATAAACATATGCAGTTATGAATGAGATATGAAATATTCATTCATAAAATGAAAATTACCCATTCGTACATCTTGATTAATATATTCAACAAAATAGGAAAATTTATTCGACTATAATTTATAAATATTTAACTTTACTACGGCTGTTTAGCACAAAATGACTTTAAAATGCACATGTAGAGTGAAAAGATTTGGAAACTTTGAAGTCAAATTATATTTTCTCGAGCGTTTCACCTCAAGAAACTGCTATTAGATGGCAGAAAGCATCTGTTCATAATATCTGTATACTGTGTTGCATATGCTTTTAACTTTTTAAAGAATTTTAGTTAATTAACCTATAACGTCAAGTTTCGTTTCACGTGTATTAAAAAGTAATATTTATTATTTATCAGAAAATAATGTGCTAAAGGTTCTCCTTACTAACCATAATGAGTACGGATATTAATATCGACCCACAACAGTTTGATATCAAACAGAAAGCAGGTAAAAGAAAAAATGACTCCAGTGAAAATAATATGGACATTGATACCCACAATGGAATTCAAGGAAAAAGTAAAACTGCTCCTCCGCATTTAAAGAGATTTAGAACGCAGTCTGAATCTAAAGTGGATATGCGAAAAATTTCCGTACCTGCACATCGTTATACGCCTTTGAAAGAAAACTGGTTAAAAATTTTTACACCAATTGTTGAACACTTACAATTACAAATAAGATTTAATTTAAAAACAAGAAATGTAGAAATCCGTGCATGTGAAGCTACTAAAGACATAGGAAATTTACAAAAAGCAGCTGACTTTGTTAAGGTAAACAAACAATTTAATGCAATAAAAGGTAATACATACAGATTATCCCTGTACTTTTACAGGCTTTTGTTTACGGATTTGAAGTAGAAGATGCATTAGCATTATTGCGATTGGATGATTTATTTATGGAAACTTTTGAAATTAAAGATGTAAAAACTCTAAAAGGAGATCATCAATCGCGAGCAATAGGCCGCTTAGCAGGAAAAGGCGGTCGTACAAAGTTTACCATAGAAAATGTTACAAAAACCAGAATTGTTTTGGCAGATAGTCGAATCCATATTTTAGGTAGTTATCAAAATATACAATTGGCCAGAAGGGCTATTTGTAATCTTATAATGGGATCTCCACCATCTAAAGTTTATGGCCAGTTGCGGAACATAGCCACTAAAGTTTCTGAACGCATATAATGCTTTAGACTGTTGATAATTATGAGAAAATATTACTTTGATTTTGTCTCATGATTTTATAAATTTCTAATTCTATATTCTTTGTATGTAGTTATAAAGAATACACATTTTTGGTGCGCAAGATGTATATTTTTATTTTAATAGATGCTTTTTACAGAGAAATTTTGCGCAACTTTGTTGTTTTTGTATTTTTTTCCAATTTATTTTTTGTACTGCTGTAAGACTTAAAATGTCTATTCCCATTAAAAATTTCAAGAATTTTTAATAAGATTTACATTACATAGCAATTATTATCAGAGTTAAAACAAACGTTCTTATAAACTATAATGTATAAATACTTAAGTCTAAAACAAACAATAATAATAAAATCGCCCAACTAAATAATATTGACATTATTTTCAAATAACTTTCATACAATGGCGTAAATAAAAAATTATCTCTATAAAGTTCAGTCCTCTGATTATCGTTTATTAATTAATAATTACATCAGCATTAGCCTGTGAAACCATAGTTGATTATAGGACCGAAGTAATGGAAAAAAAGAAAAAATCAATGACAAAACGGAACATAATTAATTTTCCATTATCCGTTAATTTAAATATTACACAGGTATTTAATATTATTCAAGATATAACAGGAAATAATCTTCTTGTGTGTGACAACGGAAAATCAAATCACTTAAAAGCTTATTATAGCTGCATGCATATGATCATGATAGTTCCTCTGATTTCTTTTATTTATTAATTTTTCGAAATCGTAATGGAAAAATCGTAATTATTTTATCGAATATCACAATCGCTCCTTATCAAACACTATGGTTATTATTTATACACTATATACATTTACGGAAGTGATTATAATTTGATACAAATCAATTTCCTAATTTTGTCAGCCCAAGTGTCACAAGTTCTTTTATTTCGACTTTTTCTCATTTACAAATTGCGAATGTTATGATATTATTATTAGATATGGTT